>NC_056736.1:115366981-115569481 GCF_019279795.1 Protopterus annectens | reverse complement strand
CAATACTTAAAAATCAACATAAAGAAAAATAAATGTGATAAAGAAATCAACAGAGGCAGAAATACTACAGTGACAGAAAGTACAGAAGAAAGGAAGCAGTATTGTGACATTGCCTCTCTATGGTGCATATAGTAAAGGCCTAGATTGTGCATTTATTCATGATGAGTGGCTGTGACTAAATAGGCTAAAATAAGGTACAGCCCACTTACCCAACCAGCAAACAATAAATAAAAATAAATTATGCCACACCTACTTAAATGTTTTCTTCTAACAACCTTTTGCTATCCTTTTGGTTATTGTGAATACTCTTCATAGCCTCACTTATCTCAGTATCTTTTGAAGAATTTATTCTTATCATACACAGTAGATAAAACAGTTGTCCAACTGGTCATTTATTTCATATCCAGATATGTTCTAGACATATATTATTCATAGACAAGCCTAATACAATGCTAATGCTTAAGACTGCAATAGTAATACATGAAGAAAAGTAATATTATTCATGCAGTTGAAAATGTAAACCTAGATGCTGCATTTTTTATGTGAGGGATGTGAATTATTTATAAAGTTAGACTGCCTTGTACATTACAACAAAGTTCCTTGTTTGAAAATGTCCAACTCTTCGTGATGCAAATGTCCTAATAGTCTTAAAAGTGGCAATGCTTCTCTGTTTCCTATACTTCCAACAGTCTCCAGAGAATTATTTACCAAGAACATCAAGTGAAGATTTCAAGGATAGATAACGTAAAGTAATCTGTAACCATTTTTAATGTATTTTGTGTTTCCTCCCACATGTGGCTTTTTACAATAACCTATTGTCATTTTCATAGTTGACTGGTGAAGTGTAAAGCAAAGCAAAATATTAAATCTGAGTAGCTTCCTACAGTGTCATTGTATTAAACTAATAATTTCCGAAATGATTTGGAATGAATCTCAAAATCCCTTAGGTACCAGGGAGGTCCAAAAATTATTGGCAAGATAAAGTGAAGCTTAAGCTGGTTCTAATATCTGAGGACATAAAAACATTCTTTACTGCAGTTTATTTTTAGGTTTAATCTCAAACAGATTTTAAAGTTGTTTTTTACTGGCTGCAGTGAACTTCAGTATAGTTTAGAATTTAAAAGATCTTCAATGGTATTTTAATAAGTTGCAGCACATGGAAATCTGCCTACAGATTTTTCCCTATTTAAATGTAGAAGAGAATGTTCCCATCCCCCAAGGGTCTGGTTAGTTTTCTTGCTAAAACAAGACCAGATTTTACTGAAGACCCCTTTTAAAAAAACAGTTTTGAAGATCTTTGTTTATTCTCTTTTGTGAAATAAAGTGAATTGACACCATTAATGCAACATTTTATGCTTCTCTGTGTTGTAAGCAGTGCCTCCATGTGTAGTAGTCTATTCATTACTTTAGACCATATTATAAATGCATATAGGTTAAAGGGTAATTCCAGCAGAGCCAACTGGCTTTCTGTAGTAGAGAGGTTTCTATATACCAGCATTTCATACTGGTTTTATTTATGCGATGTTAGGTAAAGTTGCCCCAATATGGTATAAGTGACTATGACTATAAAGTAGCTGTAAGAGGATCAGAAATTACGAGTGAAGCTGGATAAATCATGGTTACTGAAACAGTAATCAGGCTTACTACCTGAAACACTTTTGATTTAAAATGATAATTTAGTCATTTAGGTGTACAGAACTACATGCATCACTCTGGATTAAAATCTTAACACTGATATACTCATTGGAAAATTGTCCTTCAACTCCAGGAGTTCATGCCTTGTGTATCTACTTACATTGGTCACTCTTGCCTCTGCCCCCATGTGGTAACTAATATATTCTGGTTTCGCATTTTTAAAATGCATGAATACAGATTCAACTTTTTTAGTTAAGTTGTCATTTATTTGCCACATTCCACATTCCAAATGGCTCTGCAAACTTGATCAGGTCCATATAGAGCACTTTCCTTCCATATCTAGACATTCCCATCAATTTGTTATCTTTAGTTTTACCCATAAATAGTGGACATTTTTTAGAATAATGGATATGACATTATAAAATTAACATTCATTTTTGAACATATACAAAACAAAGATAATGCAATCACATGTAACATTAGTCATGGCATACATAATATAGAGGATTACAATCGTGACCGTATTTACAACCAACTTGTAGAACATAAAGCACTGTGATTAAGTTCCAATTGCAGTTAAATACCCTATTGATTCAGTGCTACTCTACCATGAGATCTAATCTTAACAATGTGCCTGCTGAATGGCTCACAGCAACGGCTATCCCACTCCACAAGGGGGGAGCCACCATGGACCCCTGGAACTACCGCCCCATTAGCCTGACGAGCCTGGTCTGCAAGGCCATGGAACGTATCATCATGGAACTTATAAACAAAGACAGTGGTAATCTCTAAACTCTGGATCCCACCCAATTCAGATTTGTAAAAGGCAGATCATGTCTCCTAAACCTGATAGACTTCTTTGAAGCAGTCACCAAAGCCGTAGACAAGGGTAAGGTGGTTCACACAGCCTATCTAGATCTTGCCAAGGCTTTTCACACCATCCCCCACTCTGGAATTATAGATAAACTCACTAAACTAGGTATAAATACCTATGTCACAACATGGGTTGCCAACTGGCTCACTGACAGAACCCACACTGTGAAAGTAGCAGACTCCAAATCTGACTTTAGACCATTGACAAGTGGAGTACCACAGGGTTCAGTCCTGGGTCCTCTCCTGTTTGGTATCTACTTCTCTGAAGTACAGGCTAAAACAGAAGGTCTTTGGCTAACGAAATTCGCAGATGACTGTAAACTAGGAGCCATAATCGAAACTCCTAACGATGTGAACATCCTACAAAAGGGCCTCACTGAGACAGATGCCTGGTGGCAGAGCCATGGCCTCAAGCTCAATGCCAAAAAGTGCATTGTCATCCCCTTTGGTAAAAACTCTGTACCCATGAACTACAACATAGGCAGTAGTATACTTAACACCGAAAGTGTGATAAGAGACCTTGGGACACAGGTGGACAGTAGTCTCTCCTTTGATAATCACATCGCCACAGTAGTCAGGAAATCCTTCTACATGGCACACCTCATCACAAAAGGTTTCTCATCCAGAAAAAAAAAGGTCATTGTTCCCCTCTACTCATCACTCATTAGACCCATTATAGAGTACAACGCCCTTTTTGGTATGTACCTCACAAGACATCTACAACAACTGGAAAGGCCACAGAAATACCTCACAAAGAGGATTACTGGCCTCAAACAGATGCCCTAAGCAGACCGTCTCAAAAAACTCCAGCTTTACTCCATCGCATATCGCCTACTCAGAGGTAATCTCTGCCTAACATACAAAGCTATGTCAAACCCAGAGCTGTTGGACATGCTTCACTTAAAAAAATCCCAATCCCTCCGAGCTACATGCTCTAGGGACCTAAACCTTGTCACCACAATAAACAGAACATGCCAAAGGGATAGATTCCTGTCTCAGAGACTTCCCATACTCTGGAATAAACTGCCTATCTATATCAAACAAAGCTCCTTATTAGCACTCTTCAATAAAAATGTTGATGATTGGATGGGAAATAGGAAATTCACCCCGGGGATCACCTCTGTGGCTCTGCTCGACAGTGGCACAGGAAAATAATTTTCTTGGGTGGCAAAAGCCAGGGTATCTTTTTGGCTGGGCTTGCATAGGCCCCAGGGCCGATAGCCTAGTACCTACCTATGAACCTATGAACAACAGTTAGAAAGGTGCTTAACAATCATTAAGCACATCCTATGCACTGTTAAGATGGTGTCTGGCACTAAAGTCTGACAGTGCCGGCCAGTAAACAGCAGCAGCTGAAGATAAAATGACTTCATATCAGCTCAATTTTTGCCTGCTGTCTGCTACATTGCAGCCACTAAGTTGTAAGAAACTGCTTCCATTAGATAAAGGATACATAAAGATGTAAACCACTTCTCCACTGCTTTGCCATCTTTCAAAGCAGACACAACAGTTTGTGTTTTTAATTTTTCTTTTCTGTAACTAATAGTATATGGAGCAGATAAATCTCCATGCACTAAAAATAATTGTGATTGTATCTCTGAGCAGAGCATAATATTATGTGATCTTTTTATTGATGTGAAGATTCACCTTGAACACATGATATACACATTGCAATTGGAGACTCAATCATAATCCAGCATATTATGTGTTTGAGACAGTGAAGCTTGAAAAGTTGAATCTTGGCATCCACATTGAGAACACATAATAAGGTTATGATCAGTGAGATCTGATTATAATTTTTTGTAGTGCATGGAGTTTTATTTGTACCATGTTCTACAACATACAAAAAAGTGTAGGAATGCAAAGCCTTCAGCAACCAGTAAAACACCTAGCACTGCAGAACACCCAGGAGGCAGAAATAAAATGTCCCTCTGAAGAATGAATGACTTTAAAAGCTGTTCCAAACTGCATTCTGCCACAATTGTGTTTGTAAGTGTGGCAGAGTGAGGTATCTTAGCATTTTTTAAAACTTTGTTTCCCTCAGCCATTTTTCTTTGCCAGCCGGCACGATCCAGTGTTAATCCTTAGTGTAAGACCTGATCTTAACATTAATTATGGGATATTAATGAAAGATTGTGAAGCACCTTTCGATTTTTAGAATGCTAATGGGAAAGACATCACAATTATTATTATTATTATTATTATTATTATTATTATGATCATGATCATTATTATCATCATTAACAAGCTTTCACATGCATTGTAATAAAGATGATGGCATCAGTGCAAGACGGTATTAACTCATTCTAATGCATGCTTCATTTTAAAATGCTCACATAAAATACACTGACACAGTAGCCTGGCTGCAATGGCTCATCTATGCCATGCTCCAGAATATAATGGTGATCATTTCTTCTTCCTCAATGGTTCTCTAGTGCTGCATTATTCTAGACTTCATTTTCTTACACAACTTAATCTTTGCCCTATATTCATATTATTTTTCAGGCCCTCTTCATAATTTGCATAAATCTGCCTACTACTGTCCATTATGTATGTCTCAGATTTATGAAATTTTATCACACTCCATTGCACTCCTAAATGGGCATTCCTTATCCAGACATTTGCCTGCATCATCTTCCTTTCCAGAAGTAATGTTTGCAGCTTATCTGTTTTATTTGCCTAGCTCTGAGTACAGACCAGTATCACAACCCACAGCTATCATCTCTTCAAGCTTTTCAGACATTTTGAAGGCTCATCTTTTGCATGGTATTATATGGGATATGGGATTGTGTGGGTATGAAAAACTGAATTCCTATTGTAACTAATAATAAACTGTAATAAAGTTTAAGTACCTAGTCTCAAATTAATTGATATATCTGCTTTGCACCCACTGCATGGTGTCCTATATAAATTGTGCTAGCTGAAAACTAGTCATATGGAATGTTTTTATGTATACACTCTGTATTGCTTGTATAATATGTTTGATTTGAGAATGATTATTTATGTACTATTTTTTTCACCAATTGTATAAGCTGCCAATAATATGCACTCAATGTCTTTATTAATGTAAATTGTGTACTGTATGTGAAATGTCTTATATGTGGAGCTTTTCTCCCCGGGACTCCACTAAAATCAAGCACTTCTGGCCCAGTTGGATCATCCCGGTAAACAAATTCAAATAAATAAATATATAAAATAAATAAATAACTGGTTAAAATGTGCAGTTTCAGGAATTTAATCACCAGATTTCTTCCTGAAACCCACTTTAATCTAAAAATTAAAGTTAGTCATTCTTATGCAAAGAATTTATAATGATCTATTTTCCACTTTCTAAGCACAAAGTAATGAGTTAAATTACTAAATTCTTATTTTCAGATTAACTATTTATTTCCCTTTCTTAAGCAGGATAGCTCAACTGGACAGAGCCTACTTTCAGTGAAGCCCAAGGAGGAAAATTCATACAAGGTAGTTTAAATACCTTGGAGAATACAGGTGCTATGACAGTGATTGACAGTGCTCTCCATGACTAGCCACCTAGTTTTTACACTGCTTCTGTTATTTGCCACCATACACATTTTGTATCTTTCCTACTTTATAAACTTTAGCCAAGTGTTTTCTACTATATTTGATATCCATTTCAAGGTAAAGGAACGTGTGTATAAATGAGTAAGTACCTAACAATTTTGAAACTTTTTTCTTACAATATTTTGAGGATACAACAAATATTTTGCCTGCACAAGACAGCAAGTAGCTACAAATTGAAAACTTTTTTTTCATTTATTATTTTAAGGAAGCAGTAACTATTTATATATGTTATTCAGGTAAGTGGATGGGATCACAAGGGCCCATTTTAGTCACAAAATGATGACAACATCCAAATGAAGTGAAAAAAAGTGCACACTAAGAACAAAGAATGACATTATAAATGATAAGAATTTACTAGTTGAAGTAGCACACAATGATTATTTAACTCTGTATCTAAATGCAAGTAAATATATGTACACATATAGTGCTCCACAAACTATCACAAACTACAGAGTAAATGATGATGCTGAGCAGAATATGGTCAATGCGGTAGACATGAAGCAAGTAAATGATAATAGGGGACTATGTTAACAAGTATTATCATCTGCACTGAAGTGAAGAGCAGAATGTCAGTTAGTTCATTGCCTACCTAATAGAGCAGTAAACCATTGGGATAGTATATCCCAATTGCATCAGAAAGATCATTGCACCCTTCAAGTTATGAAGGACTGCATAGACATCTAGAGAAAAAATGGTTGGAGTACAACTGATTCACAGGGTGATAATGTTCCAGGTTTTCAGAGAAATATTGGCAGAGGCTTTTTGAATGCTGTTATGTGTGAAATTGAGGATTTCTGACAGAATTTGTGTTGATATAGTAAGAAGAGAGAGACCTTGCAAGGACATGCACACATGTGATGGGTCTTAAAGATGGATAGCAGTTAAGAACAATAATTTTACAGGTAAGAATTTCTAGGGTGAAAGTGCTCCTATTCTGTATAGGGAAACAACTTTTCTCAAAACCTAACAATAATGACGGAGCATGAAATAAGTAATGCTGATTATATTTAAGGAAATTTGTACTATGAACATATTTTTACTTATTTACTTATTTAGTATTTATCTGACTTTCTTAAGCAGAATAGCTTAACAAGGCAGAATTTATATTCAGTAAGACCCGAGAAGAAAATGTTCAGCAAAATAAAAATCATAAATCACAGAAAAGTAATGTTATAGACCTTGAATCATTGTACATAACAATACAACAGAATGCTTATACCTGAAGATAAAGAATTGCCTAAATATGCTCTGTTTCTCGTTAGTCCTGTTACCCTCTGGATCACCAAACTTAACTCGAGACTTCTGGATTACCTGTGTTACCTTGTTAAGAAAACAGATGCTGTCTTTCCTCTCTAAACTCCTTTTTGTTCTGATTTACCTTTTTCTTTGGCTGTTTTCCTCTTTAAACTTCCTTGTATAAGCTGTACTCTGTTGGATTTTATATAGCTGCATAGCAGATGTCTTATAAATAATATACCATCTCAAATCATATCAATTACTTACTATTTTTCTCTCATTGAACACATATACCCCGGGATTCATGAAGCTCGGCGCAAGGCCGGCGTTAGGCTTGCGCCGACCATGCGGCGTGAGGATGGCACAGTAGCACCAAATGCATAGTAATGAAGGCGCGCTGTCGACACAACCACGTGCACAGGAAAGGAGCGCAAGTGCATAGGGTGTGTTGAAGTGCCGCATAGAGGCGTGGAAACGGCATCTGTCGATGTGCAACCTAAAATGCTGGCATATAACAGGTTGCAAGATAGTAACCACGTCAGTGTCCCTGGAGACTGAAACGTATGCAAAGCATGCAAGAAAGTACCTATGAACACAAAGTGACGAAGCAAACAGAAATGCACGGTAGGGAATAACGGGCCCCTATCCCACCAACAAATGACATGGAAGACCGTGTGGCCGTAGTCCAATGCAGTGTAGATAGCCATACCAAGTGGAAGTGAAACGCATCATCAATTAGCGATCCACCAGTAGGTACATCCAGCCCAATGGTGAGGGTCACCAGCTGACCCATAATGTGAGGGAGGGTACACAGCTGGGCAGATGTGTCCATAACAAAATACATGTGGAATGTAGATATCTAGCGACCATACGTCCAAATTATATCCCACAAGGCATGTAATAGTCACATACAAAAGATATGTCCGTATTTCACATACCAAATGTGATAGGAAATAGAATAAGCATGTAAACGAAACAGAAGGAGCATGCAAACAGCCACAACAATAAGTACACATGTAGGCTGAAAGGAACAGTATTATCTGTGCCATCGACTAGGATTACCACCTTTCCCACTTTGCGAGCGACAGTCCCTCTTTGGGCAGTTGTGTCCCAACAAAAACATGTAACAATGGCAAATGTCCTGAGATTATAGGACAAAAGTATTCCCTATACATTATGTAATAGTTGCATTAAACAGGTTCTCTGTATCTAAATTACATAAATGTTATAAGAAACAGAATAAGCAACTGAACTGCTACAAGAATAACCTCTTATATAGGCAAGATGTCTAAGTTCTATCCTGTGTACTGCCATGGGTATGTGTCGGCCTGTAAAATGTGATGTTTGTACCAAAAATGTCCCACTTTGGCCAGTTGAAAAGGTGACAACCCTACCGTCAACTGTGGGGAGGTGTTGTCCACTATAGTCAGATATGTGTACGGAATATATCCCATCCTGGACATAGGAAAAGGTGGCATCCTACCAATGAGTACAACAGACCGCCAAAATCTGGAAGTCAGCAGTACAAGCCGAACTTGTCAGGATGTGTGACAGTCGAATGGGTAGTACCCGGGTATACCAAACATGTAATGAAAGAGAAGTATGGGTGTGTACCTATGTGCGTGAGGTATAGCATGTGGAAAGCAAACATGGAAGGGTAGTCCACACAACCATACAGGTACCAGACACATGTAGGGTATTCAATGTGTCACTCTGGCCGTGTCATGGGCCAACAACCAAAGCACAGATGTATGGGGTGTGAGGAATCTGTGTGTGTGGGGTGGATGGGCAATGGTACAATCCTCCAAGGCGATACTGTGTTGTATGCAGAATAGGTGAACCAGAGGTGTATGAGGGAGGAGCGGGTGAAGCTGAAAGAAACACAAACACATGTATAAACAGCTGCAATACAACCAGACAGGCCATACTGTAAAACACAATCCCACAAACAAATGAATATTGAAATGTGCGATACAAATGTATAGATATGTCACCGGCACATACCCACAGATTGGTCCTGATGGAACTGGCCATAACACATGCAACACACCTGGATGGAACTGGCCATAACAAATGCAACACACCTGGATGCATAATGGACTATGCAGCATCCCCTCCACATCACACAACCCGCTCCTGTCCCTGAACGTCCACCAAATCCAGCTGTACTAGGCCCACTGGTGTGGTGCAGCCACAGCTACACATAGTGAACACTACGCATATGTAGTAGGTAGTATCACCCTAGGCGGTTGCAGGATTGCACACGACCTCAGCACATTTTCGTAACTCCAAAACGATGTTCGGTATACCTCTTGTTGTGGACCGGTACAATTCTTGGATATCCCTCATGGGATATGTAACTTGTGTAAACATTAGAATGGAAGACACGATGTCCAGTCCTGTAGATATCTGGATAGAAGTTGGAATGTGCATTAGAGGTGTACGACACTGTCCAGCCCTAAGTGCTCATGCATAACCTACTACCCAGGATCAAACAATTGCCGCACGTGTCCCGACACGAATAAGCAGAAATATATTGCACACATTCGCATAGTGGCAAATGGTATAAGGGTGATGAAGGCACTGACATAAACAGGATAACCCTGATCTACTGTGTGAGGGACACTTAATGTGTGTGTAGGTGTGACCGACCATACCTGTCAACCTCTGACAGCAAGATATCTGGACAAAGCCGTGAATAAAGGTATACCTGTCAGCCTCTGAGAGCAGGATATCTGGACAAAGCCATGAATAAAAGTGGGACAGAGGCCCAAAAGTATGGACAATTTGTAAAGAAACTGAGAAAGTTGATAGAATAACAGTCTGTACATTGGCATTAATTTCCTGAAGTGTATGAAGTCTGAAACTCAAGTGTCTGTCATTATGTTCTGACTTCAGTCTTTAATGACTAGCTATGATTTGCCAGAAAACAACAGTGTATTACAGAGGTCCGTACATATTTACAGTAACAAACATTCACATTTGTTTACTGTACCACTGCATACTTGCAGTTAATTCATGGCCAAAAATAATAATCCTCATATGAATGCAAACAGGAAATAATCAAATGTGAATGGGAACACCACTCACCATGGATTATGTATTGTAACCACCCCCACCCATATTATGTATTGCCAACATAAAAAGCTGCTGACAGGTGCCGAAAGACCTGTGTCTGTAAACGCAGGTAAACCTCTATAAAATGGACAAATGCTATCCATGTGCTTCATCTGACATTTGAACTTGGTCAGGGCAGTTTCGTTCACCAGGCGGACAAGCCTAAACCCAGATCACCACAGGAACACCCTGACAATCAAAGACTTGTATGTGCCAGGACTATATGCCTTGGTGTTCTGCATATCCTTGGAGTGATTAAATTTGCAGCTTGGGTCCAGAGCAGTAGGGAATAGGGAATGTGTTATATGTAGTACGGCATTTTTCCCAGCAGGAGAATGGATGCCTGTGTTGTAAGTGAAGCGGTGAGGCATATGTTAATGTAGCTATGTACTATGGGTATGCATATAAATGAGTCAGAACACCAATAGTATAGTGGTGACAGCATCCGGCCAATGTTAATGCAGTCCCGGGTCAACTACGACTTCAGCACATATGAGTTAATGAATGCGTGTGTGCTGTAAAGACATTTAAATATGTAAAGGTGAACGTGTGTTTCACATATGTCCGTTAACCGGATTACAGATATTGTACTGGTACCGTCACAATTAAGAAAGCCCACGTAAGCACAAAGACTTAGTAAACATATGTAACCCACAATAAGGATATGCAAGTGCACCTGCGCGTGTGTAATCCGCTCACAGCATAGCAAATGAATGCTGTTCTCTACACGTTTATTTATATATCTATATATGGATATATATATTTGTGTATAGATATATATCCACAGGCTTAAACTAAATAAATATATGAAATAAAGAATGTACAGACATATATATATATATATATATATATATATATATATATACACACACACACACACACACACACACACACACACACACACACACAATTACATTAATCGATATATACATAACAAACATATAAACATTTGTCCTTGTAGATATAACACATGTACATAAAAAGGCTACACATCATAGCTATTATGGATAGACATACAGATATGCAAGAAAGGTAAATACACTGCTGCTTTCCAAACCATTGCCCGGAAAGTACCAGTGTGGCAAATCTGCAAGTTCTACTATTTTAAACATGGATATAGGTGTCCTTTGCAGGACTCCAAAAAGTGTTGTCTAGCAGCAACGGCCAGTAATTATCAACACTAAGGAAGTCACAATGGCAGCTACAATATAGCTGTACATGCAACATTAGCTTGTGCAAGGGTAATAACACATGGGTTGACAGAATGTATGACATATGTCCCGATACGCGGAGAGTGGATAGTGCATAGATGTATCTTCATACTTTATTATCGCTCACATTAAATATGTCTTATAACTACTGTGGAGGGGTGTCAGGTATGGGAATCATGGGTATGCAAGAATGGGCCTAGGTTCACAGGTGTTGGTTGGCACAGATTTATTAGGTCCGCCCCATGGGAGTGATTAATATTCCTATGTGGGTATAGCACACGCCTATACCTTCCAAACATGAAGAACCCATCTACTGGATATTGTGTAAACCATTGTGGGAAGACATAGGGACTTATATCAGTGTCATGTAAGCGATTATCATGGACGTACATGCGTACGAATAAGATGTTAACCATACCTCTCAAACTTTCAGAATAAGACAGCTGGACAAAGGCATATTTAAATAAGTACAAATAGGGGCTATGTTAAATATTCCTCTGACAAAGTTAGAGCGTTGATAGAATAATAGATAATTCATTAGTATGAATGTTTTGAGGGTTATTAGTTTTAAACTACTAATGTCTGTCATTATTATCTCACCTCACAGTCCTTAATGACCTGCCACTAATTTACCAGAAAGGCACAATAATAACAAAGAAGGAACAACATTATACGTCTAAGTTTGGGACATTTAACCAACATGTGTACAGTTGAGAGGTATGAAGGTAACCCCGTTCTAAATAAATGTACAGAACTAGTGATATCAGGTGGACAGGTGTGAAGAAAGACAGGATGACAAATGACAAAACATGTACAAGTCAAAAGCATGTACCTCGATAAATGTGAATGAATACTTATGCCCTGTGATAGTCAATGTGGAAGGTTAATAGTGTCCCTCAGGGTGTTATGCAGTGTCCCCAATACAGTGACCAGTCTCTCACACTGGCATGTGAGTTCTGCCACTGATGGACATCGCAAATACCGGCGAACACATAAGGTAGATGATAGCTTAATATGTTTTGATTAGCACCTGTTGGCTTTTGTGAGGAACACAACACTCTTGGCGGGTGTGTCCTGCAAAAGGAATGTAATGGCATCTGGCCTGTGATTTCTTCTTGTGTGTAGTGGTGTAATACAATGATATATCTTGTATCAGAAACAGATACATGTGATAGGAAACAGTATTATCGACTATACTACTACAAGAAAACTCTGGAGGTATGAAAAGCGCTGAAGTAGTCAGTTCAGTATTGACCGCAGGTATGTGTTGACATGTCATACGTCACAGCTGTATATATAGTACCTATAGGGCTGTCACCATTACAAATGATGAAGGTGGGAGCTGCTTTGTAGAAATGTCAGACATAGCAGGTCAAACCATACCTACAGCCATGCATACTCCACAAATAGACATATTAGCACACAGCAAAGCTTAGGCCAGGGGTCATGGAGCCTTGGCGCGTGTCTAGTAGAGGAAGTGTAGAACAAGGCAAGATGTCTGCCGAGCTATTCAGCAATATCCTGTAGGGGCATGTAAGACAGCCCCTAAACCGAACGTTGCACGGACAATGTTAAGATATGCAAATTACCCCATTTGTAGGTGAAAGCTATGCAAATGATGTACATCTGCGATACATGTAACTGTAAGCTGTCCATGCAAGAGTAGAGTTATGTTCAGAAATGTACTCGGATGTTAACCGAGTTACGTTCTGCAAGTAGCTAAACGGAGCAATGTCAGCTGCAAATAAAGGATGAATACAGTTGAAGAAGCATGTCAATGGCCAAATATAAGGCCAGTGGCATATTTCTCCATTGTAAATTAATAAAACTCTATTTGTCCTCCCCCGATCTCCGGTGTGTAAGCGTAGCGCAACGGCGCGAAAATGCGCTGCACTTTTAAAACAAGAGAAATATTTAAAATACACATAGACATTGTAATTATCGTTAACAGTTAGTTCGCCATGCAGGTGAATGGAAAGCTGAAGACAAGATGGCTACTGAGCACTGGTTGCATTCATACTAATGAATTATCCATTATTCTATCAACGCTCTAACTTTGTCAGAGGAATATTTAACATAGCCCTTATTTGTACTTATTTAAATATGCCTTTGTCCAGCTGTCTTATTCTAAAAGGTTGAGAGGTATGGTTACCATCTTATTTGTACGCATGTACGTCCATGATAATCGCTTACATGGAAGTGCTCTGTCAGAGATGTAACCAAGCATTAGTAGGCAATCCGATGCAATTGAGGCTGAGGATAGTGAATCACAATTTGTCATGCCATATGGGCCAAGACACTACAGTGGAAGAGTAGGTTAAGGGGACTATCAAAGTAGAAGATAGGTGACATCATGAGTGTGTATGTATAATCATGAGTGTGTATGTATAAAACACTGTAATCCTATCAGAGCAATGTGTCACATGTTTGCTGTCAGTTACTCATCAGTGGAAGAGGCTTGTTATGATCTATCCTAGGTACAGTCAGGAAACTGAAGGTGTACACCATGGATATCACTGAAGTTTCATGCAAACCTGCTGTCAGTGTGTTCGCGCCTGTGCGCACCTGTAAGCCCGAGTAAGCATGTGTGCATGCGTGTCAGCCCATGTGCGTGCGTTGAAGAATGAGTAAGCTAGTGTAAGCATGTTGAAGCTCGTGTAATGTCATGTAAGCCAGTGTACATGTTTGTAAGCATGTATAAATCTGTACTACACACATCACACACGTACTGCACACTCTGAAACACATGCTGCCAATACTACACACGTCAGTCAAATGGCACATGGATGGATAATAAATCCTCAGAATCAACAGTGCTGTAAACTATACTACATTGATGGTCATAGCTGCAATGCATCATGCCTGCTTACATACACCTAGAAGGATATCACACTTTGTGTTAACTACATTTTATCATTAATACAGTGCTATAAAGCCACCCTGAGCATCAGCACCATGTTAGTCTGTTCCTGCATCTATGTTACACAGTACAGGTGGTGGCACAGGTGTCATCATACGCATAGGGTATGGTGTTTCCTTTCCAGAGCCTGTCATTGAGCCATCCAAGCAACATGTAAGTATGTGTGTGTGTGTGAGGGACAACAGTGTTTGCATGGCCCAATGATGATGCAATGTGTGTGTGTATGTGTTAGCCCTAGCTGTTTGTTTCATGTGTGTGTCTGCATGTACACAGTTTCAGCATGTGTCATGCATATACAGGAGGTTGTGGGACAGTCACAGATCGTACCTGCCAGGCTGTACAGATCACCATTACTGGCCATGGACACCTCTGCATGCATTCAACAATATTCCAGTCCTGCACCTGTCAATGTATACACATACATTCTTGGGATCTGTATCACAACCTGTGGATAAACGGGAGTCAGTAATGTTAACCTGATTTGCATAGTAGTGTCAGGTAATACATAGTCATATGAGCCATAATCATCCTCCAAAGTAACAACCACTGCTGACTGTTGCCGAGATGTGCACACGACCGTTTAAAGGTGCTGTACTATCATTGTTGTCAATGTCCCTTGTAATACCCAGCAACAAAATAACTGGTCACTACACAACTATAACCCAGGATCACTACAGCACACAGTATGTGCACTATCACAGAGCCATAGCAGATTTACATACATCAAAGGTGTCCACGTACAGATAATGCAGCCCATTCAGTAGTGCTAATATCCACATACATATCAATATCTATCTACATTACATATATAGAAATAGAAATACACACACACTTGGCAGGGTTGTGATCAGAACACAGACCTAACTACCTTATCACACTACAGCAATATGCATTTACAGAACGCGCTACTGAGATTACTGAACACAGCACTCCCAGAGGCATACTTCTAGGTGGCTGACATCATCCTTAAAGGCAAAGACGCCGAATGGGAATGTATGTGGTGTGAGGCGTCTAAAAGCATTACCGTGTCCCCAGGCAGCTGATAACATACACACACTTGGCAGAGCTGGGAGTCGAACATACACCTAACTACCTTATCACACTACAGCAATACGCATTTACAGAACATGCTACTGAGATTACTGAACACAGTACTCCCAGAGGCATACTTCTAGGTGGGTGACATCATCCTTAAAGGCAAAGACGCTGATAGAGAATGTATGCGGTGTGAGGCATCTAAAAGCATTACCGTGTCCCCAGGCAGCTGGTAACACACACACACGAGCGCACACACACTTGGCAGAGCTGGGAGACGAACATACACCTAACTACCTTATCACACTACAGCAATACGCATTTACAGAAAGCGCTATTGAGATTACTGAACACAGCACTCCCAGAGGCGTACTTCTAGGTGGGTGACATCATCCTTAAAGGCAAAGACGCCGATAGGGAATGTATGTGGTGTGAGGCATCTAAAAGCATTACTGTGTCCCCAGGAAGCTGGTAACACACACACACTTGGCAGAGCTGAGAGTCGAACATACACCTAACTACCTTATCACACTACAGCAATACGCATTTACAGAAAGCGCTACCAAGATTACTGAACACAGCACTCCCAGAGGCATACTTCTAGGTGGGTGACATCATCCTTAAAGGCAAAGACGCCGATAGGGAATGTATGTGGTGTGAGGCGTCTAAAAGCATTACTGTGTCTCCAGGCAGCTGGTAACAGATGCACACACACACACACACACACACACACACACACACACACTTGGTAGAGCTGGGAGTCGAACATACACCTAACTACCTTATCACACTACAGCAATACGCATTTACAGAACACGCTACCAAGATTACTGAACACAGCACTCCCAGAGGCATACTTCTAGGTGAGTGACATCATCCTTAAAGGCAAAGACGACGATAGGGAATGTATGTGGTGTGAGGCATCTAAAAGCATTACCATGTCCCCAGGCAGCTGGCAACACACACACACACACACACACACACACACACACACTTGGCAGAGCTGGGAATCAAACATACACCTAACTACCCTATCACACTACAGCAATACGCATTTACAGAACACGCTACCGAGATTACTGAATACAGCACTCCCAGAGGCATACTTCTAGGTGGTGACATCTTCCACAAAGGCAAGGATGCCGATAGGGAATATATAGAGAGTGGGCAGTCTGAAAGCATATTACTGTCCCAAGATAGACATCGACAAACACAAGGCAGTGGTGTGATCAGGGCAACTAAATATCTACAAAGCACCACAACAACACTACATAGATACGGGACGCGCCATAGACAGTACACCCTGCAAGACAGTCAGCCAGTGTGTTCAATGTAGGCATCCATCGTGATGTTGTAAATGGACATCTGTTGCCTGGATGTCCACCATCGCTATACAGGATGTCAATGGCCATGCCCATACACAGAGGCACAAGGTGTCACTGGCCATGCCCACACGCTTAGTATCACACGTCCGTTTGGAATGTACTCTGTGTCCATCTACACAATTGCGTACTGGGCATGCTCACACACTTAGCAGTTGCAAAGGGCCATCTTGCATGCACACAGATTCTAAACACATAAGGGCGCAGTTTGGAATGTACTGTGTGTCCAACTACTCAACGGCGTACTGGGCATGCTCACACACTTAGCAGTTGCAAAGGGCCGTCTTGCATGCACACAGATTCTAAACACATAAGGGCGCAGTTTGGAATGTACTGTGTGTCCAACTACACAACGGCGTACTGGGCATGCTCACACACTTAGCAGTTGCAAAGGACCGTCTTGCATACACACGGATTCTAAACACGTAAGGGCGCAGTTTGGAATGTACTGTGTGTCCAAATACACAACGGCGTACTGGGCATGCTCACACACTTAGCAGTTGCAAAGGGCTGTCTTGCATGCACACGGATACTAAACATGGAAGGGCACAGTATGGTATTACTGTCCCCACGTACATGACGGCCACTCACATGTATTGACCAGTACACACTCAGGAGCCATCACAGATGTCTCAGGTGCAGATCACAGAGGTACACACCGCAGTCTACAATGTAGCCCTCAGACACCACCATGTCGTTGGACCAGCAATACATCAACACAACACCGTGTGACGCATGACCAGTGGACTGTAAATAGGTGTACAGCAACCATGCAGACTACACATGTACCGACAGGGTTCTATCATGTGTTATGCATTGCAATGATACCACTGTACATAACCAGGTCGGCTCTACACATAACAGGGGCCCTGGGTCTTACACAGCTGTGACAAATGACTGTCGCTGTACACCAATGAACACACATGTTCAAATATGTCATACATGTAATTGCAGTGGATATGTGCATGGACCACACACACAACACATATGTACATAGCATAGCTTTCGCTGTCCTCTGTGCGGACAAGCGGCTACAGCAATCATACGCACGCAAATGGGAGGTGGGTCCATGGCTGTTGAATGCCAACAGTACATGAGGTAGCAATGTTGACCGAGTACACATTCCCTCTGTACTAGTTACCCATGACACCCATCATATCATACAACAGTCCATGTGTTATGTATGTCAACACACATGTCCACCAAGTGCAATGCATACAAACATGGCTACATGACAGGCATGTAGGACCAACACACATGTACAAACTGTAGTGTGCATGCAGCTGCCATGCATGTGCAGTAGCTGATGTAAGTAACTCATCTGTGCTGAACTACAACATGCAGTTGCAATGCAGCCCCATCCTTGACACCTGTATATGGTGACATACTGACAATACGGTAGGATGTACATTAGGTATGGATGGATGTGTGTACGTAAAGTGGTGACCCACCTGTGTAGATGGATGTTCACGGGGTATGGCTCACAGGTGTGTCACACGCTATCGTACCATTACATGTGCAAACAGTACGCTATGTTACTGTTACCTGACAGTGAAAACATAATACCTACACAGTGGTCAGGTGTTACCGACTGTACATCACTCGACACCTGTAACACTTACATCCTGCCATGTGCATATAGCAGCACAATTGCCGGACATAGCGTTGGTACACATAATGCAGCCAATACTGCTGTATGTCTGTCAGATGTATCATCACATAGCAGGTGTATCATTCACAGTCCTGCCATGTGTGTTTGCATGTGTGACCATATATGCCACATATGGTGGGGAATACATCCCAATTGGGACACACCCCTGTACACTGTTGTAGACATCTGTACATACTGCAGTGTGGAAAGCATGACGTAGGCAGGTGTGGTGTGTGTATCACACACATCAGCTATCCGTATGTGTATGACAGTTGTGGTCTCCACAGTGTGTGTGTGTGTGTGTGTGTGTGTGTGTGTGTGTGTGTGTGTGTGTGTGTATGTATGTATGGCTGTCAGGTGCATGGAGTGTGAGTGTATGCTACTATATGGAACACACATGATACCAACCCCTCATGGTGATGCAGTCAACTACCCTGTTGATGCCATCGGTCTCAGCCATACTGGCTACCTGTACATGTCCCTTCTCTGTGTCGCGTCATGTGGGTGCACAGTACTGTGAGGGGATGACCACATAGGCAAGTGTCCTCACCTCAACACTATCGGGTGTGTGTTATAGTGTTGTCGACCCTGTGAGTGTGGGCATGTTCCTGTACTGTGACAGGGTATTACTGCTACACAGTGAGGCCTCATGCTATCAAGTGGCCTCTAATGTTATCATTGTCCAGACCGCTGTGTACAACCCCTGCACCATGTCAACATACCTGTGATGTGACCTGGTATGGATGTCACATCTCTAGCCACTGTAGCCTATTACACTGCACACAGGCTGCTGGATCAGTATATGTGTGGACATTAGTGGTATGTTAGACTTTCCAGCTGTCCAGTTGAGGCTACGTATAGCATGCTGAGATTGCCATGCGTGCCTGTGAGTACTCCACAGTTACACATGGGAGACTGCAAACACTGCTACCTGTAGACACATGCAAGTAGACCATAAGGAGGGAACCTGGGCATCATTACCAACATGCTGTTACTGCTGTTACCGAGACACATACTGTGAACATATAACAATGCATGCTACACCTGTACTACATGGTTGTGCACATATAACAATGCATGCTACACCTGTACTACATGCTTGTGCACATATAACAATGCATGCTACACCTGTACTTCATGGTATGTCTGGTGCATGTCAACAGTACACAACCAATGTAAAATACACATCTCTCACCATTCTTACACAACTAACATAATATACACTTCCCTCACTAGTCGTACACAACTAATGTAATATACACATCTCACTATTCTGTTCACCCTGTGCATCAGACCATTTGAGCATGTCCCTGCACTGATGGTGTGGATGACAGGGATGCGGCACAGGCTTCATCATATGCACAGGGTGATATTGTGTGCCAGGGGCGTAGGCTGCACCAATCGGCAACATCATGTGTGTGGGTAAGGGCCGGTGATATGAATGGACATGTCTGTTCAGTATGCATGTGGGTGTTGTGGTGCCCTACAGATGTGTTTGCTGTGTGCATGTATGTGTGCACACAGTTCTGCCTTTTATGAGGCCTACACAGGGGTATTATTGACAGCTACAGATTGTACAGACCAGGTTGTACAGCTCACTGTGTCTGGCCATGGCCACGTGACCTGTGCCTGCCAGGGGTTGCACAGGCACTACCAGGCGGAGGTACAGATTGGCTACTGTCTGATGACACATGTCCACTGGAACCGTGTTCCCGCTGGGAACGTCCAGGGCCACGTCCACGTGGCCTGCTGTGTCCTGGTGTGGACAGCGCAGCACCAGCTGCACTGCTACTGCTACTGGCACTATGGGATCGGGCATGTGAGGTGGCATGCTCATGCCGACCTGCACTAGGTGGTGTAGCTGGCCTACTTCCACGTGGCCTACACCTCACTCCTACCAGATACACCATGTGGACCAGAACAGGATAACAGTACACATGGCTGACGTGACCTTGACATGTAATCTGCTGACGTGTGCATTAACATGCATACATGTCTGACACAATGGTGTCCTGACATGTACAGTGTCGTAATGGCCATCACATTGCGATGTTGTCTGTATGCCCTACAGATAGAATGCATGTTTAGCAAATGTGCATGTGCATGGAAGGGTAGTGTGAGCCGTCTACATTGCTCTACAGTGTGAAGTACAGACACTGTGCCATTGCATGGCATCTTAAGGCATCTATATTGCTATACAGTGCATAATTTGTACACACTGCATAGCCATAACTGCATGCATACCCATGACATAACTGTGGATTGTGACCCACGATGCTGAGGTGTGTACACACCAAACCATGCTGTGTCATGTGACAGGTCACTGGAGGACCTACAAATGACACCCCTGCACAACAACTACAGAGTCTTAGCTGCCTGGCAACCATGTCCACACATAGCGGACTTGTCAATTCAGCATGTCCAACATGACATTGCTGTACCACACACACAAGGTGTACAGCTAACGGTAATGTCCTACAGCAGCAAGGGAAATGCACAGTATCTGTGGCCTGATGTGGTGTCAATGTCTGTGGAAGCTGTAGAGGTGACTACTGTCATGCTATGACACAGGCGTGATGTTCAACACATCTTATATGGCAGACGTCAGTGACATCTCCACTGACAGTGCACAGGCTGTTAGGATGTCCAGTGTACCACATCAACTGTATAATTGGTCAACTAAGGCTATAATTGGACCATGTGTGGACAATGTGAAACAGGGTGTATACACATCACATCTACTCTGTGGCTACGTATCTCTGGCCATCCCCCATGGCCATGTGAGCACGAGTTGGACAAATGTGTGTGATGGGCATCTATCACACATGTCTGTGTTGTCCCATATGACATACGCCCATAGATGTCAGATATGTCACCATCCACAGGGCTATGCAGACAACAGGTTGTATGTGGGGTATGGGTTATGGGATAGTGTGACATTATTGCAGCCAATACACTACGTGTCTGGGACATGTCAGATGGCACATCACAATGTGTGCACCCATTGCAGGGGCATATAACACAATGGTGACTCCTGTGGGCTGCCCATATCACAGCTCACTGTGTGGTACTGTTTGCGTACCACATGTGTTGTTCCAATGTATAGTACATATGCCTCCATTGTAGAACACTTCCACTGTTGTATACACAGCTGACTACACATGTAGTGATGACAAATACTCCGGTTTCATGTCGGTGTATCATTTCGTTTGTATATATTGCACATGGGTGGCCTGTGTGAATGATGGGTGATGCGACCTGTATATCGTGAATGGAATGAACATCAAGTGTACAAGTGTTAACTGGCCACATGGCAAATAGATCTATGCTTTTACATGCCTGATACTGATGACAGTCTCACCTGCAACAGACTCATGTCTGTGCGGCACGCCAGAGGTACCTGTATAGGATGACACAGCAGTATGAACATTATCCATGACTGTATGACAGCCACAGGGTGCACTGTGCATGTTAACACATACGCCTGTACAATAGTACATAGTATGCACATGTGTGCATACACAAGGTACCATACTGTAGTATGCAGCATGTGTGTCCACATACCATGCATATGTTGTTACATTACATAATGTACAGTGACACATGCATGTAAATGGGATATAGTAGCCATATGTGCAGTACTGACTTACCAGGAAACTCCAGGCTCATTGGTTGGGAGACACCCACCTCCATGATGGCAGATAGCGTTTGTGGATGCTGTTCTGAGGGTGTTCCCAGACTGGCCATTAACTCCTCAGTGTGTGTGAGTGGGGGCTGAGTTGGTGGCCCACCACCTGTTCCACCTTGTTCCCTGGTGATTGCAGTGGCACGCTGTTTTGCATGCCGTATCAGGTCCGTGCAGTGTCTGCACACCTGCTGGTAGGTGCGGTTATGGCCACCCACATCGTTCACCCTCCTGCGTCGATCCTGCCACAGGTCGTTCCACTGCTGGGCATGCTGTGGCACATGGCTGAACAACACCTCATAGTTCTCATGGAGGTATGGGATGAGGACAACATCCTCCTGGTGGCTGTACGCTGAAAGGTGTGTACGAGGCATTATCTGTAAGACATAATGAAGGTAACAGGTCACTGTTTCAGAGATGTACAGCGATACAGCTGCACATACATTTCTATGACATCTAGTACATCTGCACAGTTATCTTTGCAAATCACCATGACACTGACACGACTGACGTGTTTGTGTCACACACATGTAACACCCGTTATGCATTGGATATCATCACCATATATGTGTGTCCCCTCATTACAGTGTTCATACTCCTTGTGAATGCTGTCTTGATGTGGGCATGTCTGTTTGCCTGCACTGGTGTTCTTACCTATCTGCACATGCCTGGATGTGTCCACGGTATTGCTGTTGACCTTGATGTTGTGTATATGTCACATATCAACACAGACACAGCCTTACTGGACTTGAGCAGTGACAATGCACACATACGCATGGAAACCTGTACATGCATGTGTTTTGCCATATACATCCACACAGCACTGTACAGCTGTTCAACATCCTGCCACAGATCGCCTGTGTTGCACATGTGATAGACATGGGACAATGGCTAGTCGGACGTCATTCGCAGGGATGGTTATCAACCATAGCATGTACGGGCAAGGTTTCCTAGCTGTAACCGACAGCCATTATGCCACCGCGAGGTGCATCAGTGCCACATTACTGATCCAGACAGTTGATGCTACATCTACCATGTGGCCATCACACCATGTATGACTGGGATGACATGTGCAGCTTTGATGGACAGGGTTGCATGGTATAGCGGGAGTATGTCACATGTATGGCACAGGGATCTGTTCAGCATGTGGTGATCCTAGTATTGGTACGGTGGCTGTCCATGTCATATGTCTTTCAGATCAGGTTATGGAGATGTAGCATGTCCATCATCATGGTGCAGCAAATGTCTTTATGCAAGGTAGACAGCATGCTGCATAGTGGAGATGAGGATTGTGAAGGCTAGTATCGCCCATCCACAGATGGCCATTACCCCTTACAGGTGATATGTGATCCAATATTGGTCACCCCGGTGCTGTATATGCCTGTCCAATGATCTCCCTGCTCATGGATGGCACCCTGTCATGACATGGGTACCTCGTATGACTACCTACAGGGCCTGGAGACGTCACCAGGTCAGGGAGGTGTACTGCACAGCACCATCCCTTACACAGTGTCCATAATGTTGACCACAGCCTAGGTGGTAGTTAATGGGTACAGGGATGTTCACCTAGCGGTGACAATGCTGATATCATCCATCAGACTGTGCACATATGTCACACACCTCACCCACACAGACCATTCTGTATGTTGTTCACAACACTGACACAGCTATTGCTCATAGGTCATGGCCATTCACATTCTTACATACACAGATGCCTAACATTTGTCTGTGTGGTATGGGCTACAATGAGGGTGGAGTACAACACATTAATCCTGTTCTACTGTAGCTGTCACTGGTGTGATATGCACATGTCACTCTGGCACCTTTTGTAGTTGTGAGTCTGTCAACAGGCCACTGGTGGAACACTCCTGTGACATACAAAGGTATTTGTAATCAAACATCCGTACTGTCTTGTACATCTGTACTGCTAACATCTACAATGATAATGGTTCATGGACATGCACACCATACTCAGCAGGGTTATAGTGCGGTGCCACCCATTATGACTGTCGTCACCACTTGTGGGTTGATATTATCCAACTCCCTATCTGTACTGTATGTTCATGCTAGGCACTTGTTCAGAACTTGTGAGCATGTCATGAGCTACTGATTTCTATAACACCCATTCCACACCATTTACCACAGGTACACTGGCTGTCCTAAAATTTCCAGCTTGCTTACAGTACAACAGCTGCTGTACACATGTAACTCACATATCCTGTGAGACATGGTTGTATATACAGGCATGTCCAACTGTCATGTACCAGTGCTATTGCCTGTCTATATGATGGATATGTCGTACATGTGGCAATAGAGCAATTGTCTCATGTACACATTAAATGCTCACCTCCCAACATACGACACTACAGCCTGTGGGGGATGCACATATGCAGCCCTGCTGGGGGTAATGCTGTCACCAACCCTGACTGCACCTGACAGTCATGTTGGGATGTGTAACATTCACAACACACCCCCCACATCACATAGTCTCTCATGATCTCCACCACAGGTCACACATACGGGGACAACTCCTGCAGTACCTCTCCATACTCTGTGTAGGCACCAGAGGCAGCCCCCATCATGGAACACAACATCACCAACTTATAGCCCACAGACTCGTGTGCCCATCACATACAGCCAATAGGGTATTATAACATACACAACACACCAGTCATAGGTGACTCTGTAGGTGGTCACACTGCAGTTCCACACAGCAGACTACATAAGGTGATAGTCACTTACATCTTGCTGTCGGGTAACTGGTTCTGCAACATAACCTATGCACCCATGCCACACCTCACCAGGTACGATGTGACTGTCATTCTCCATGTTAGTGTGACTGCCCTGAGATGCCATTTCACAGACTACGTGTGCAGGGACATGCAATAGCTCACCCGACTTGTAGCCCTGAAGGTGTGGGCAAAGCCCTGGGGGGCATTATGCATTCATCCGGACCCGATACCACTGTACAATGACTGACTGTGTCACTTCAACAGTTGCATATGCTTCTGCTGTCATTCCACAGGCATCTGGTATCTGTCCGCTTTGACTGACCTGGTTAAACACAATGCTTTGGCACAGATGACCTGCACCTGTCAGCCCTGGGAGTACAGATCACATGTGAGGCTCTTGCTGCTTCTATACTGCCTATCTTGCACAGTTTCCAATAACAGTCACCGGCGGAACGGGAACTGGCAAGCAAGACATGGGGTCATGTGACACAATGCTTGCATCTTCCTGTGTGACGCACGCAGGCAAGGCACACCTTATAATGCACCACTCCAATATCTCTGCAGTGACTGGGACTTGCCTCTAGGCTCTGCAGAGCACACCTGCAATGACAGGTTATAGACAGACCATACCTTTCAGGCACACACCTGTACCGGCACACCCACAGCTGAGGTGTTCCCATATCCCACTATGTTGTACACACATCCTGGCTAGTTACTTAGCAGAATGCATCAGAGGTGCTCCACATGCAACTAACTGTGTCCAGAACCTCTATACACATTGTAACCAGCTACAGATTCAGCAACACACCCCACGGTTACCAGACCTCATTTGTTGGTGTACTGGACAGTAGGGCTCAGACAGCTACTACTGATGTGTGACTGACACTACCCCACACTCAACTGGGATAGCTACTCATGTACCGACACATCCATGAGTCATAACCTCCACTCAGCTGGATCAACCCATACACACCACCTCCAAGACCAACATTATCCGTGACATGAACACTACCAACATGTGACTGGTGTTCCACACCTGGGGTTATCCCCTCATTGGTGGATTCCAAACATATGCTAATCACCCTTGTTAGCCACATCCCGGCACAACACCCTTCACGGCATACACAGTACATGAGTACTACAACACCTACTACAGACGTCTTATGACAGCGGTTGTTGACGTCATGACACCCGTGCAGATGGACAATGCACATACAAATGCTGAAACATACCTCAGTGCACTTCATTAGCATGTACATGACTGCATGGATCATGCTATTCCACACAGAGCCATGATGGTACACACCAGATAACAGACTCCACTCTGGTGGTCATGTTCCATGGACATAATGTACAACAACAGGTGGAGGCTGTTGCACAGTGGTGTACAATCCCATGGGTGGGGTAGCTCACTGGTCAGCCTCGGTAGGGCCACGGGATCCCTCATCACATACTCCATGACTAGCTACGTAAACATTACTGAGACACATTCCGGGGTGTACCACAAGGCATTATGGTGGTATGTCAGTAGTCAGTGGCAATACCCACATCTGCTCTCACATACAACAGTCACTCAGGAACATTACAGACCCAGGTGATGTAGGCAACATGCTGGCGGATGGATTCAATGCTAACATTACACCCTCACACTCACTACAGGGCCACAATCCATGCAGGTACATTGCGGTGTCCCTGCGGTCACACCAACACAGTACTAACCTGCACTCTATATGTCCTGGGACACTGGCCCCATGTCACCTTCCAAAGTCTCAGGCTGTGACGTCCACAAACCTCTGAATGACATGTCTCCCCACTAGGCCACCATATTCAGTAATAGCCTTGTATCAGACATTGTGGCCCCTGAATGGCACACAGCAACAGTTATCACACTCCACACAGGTGGCGCCACAATGCACGTGTGGGACTATAGTCCTACACACCTGACTGCACTGTTCTGCATGGCTATGGGGCACATCATCATGGACGTCATTCACAGAGACATTGTTGGGCTCCGGTTCTGTGATGCCACCCGGATTGGACTTGCTAGGGCCAGAGCATGGCCCCTACACCTGGTGGACTCCTTTCATACAGTTACCAGGGTAGTTGATGACGGTACAGGGGTCCACACATCCTACATTGTCCTCTCATTGCCTTACAGCACCGTTCTCCATTCTGGTATTAACAACATATACATCCACCTGCACATCGTACCCTATGTCTCAGGATGTTATGCAATGTGGCTCATGGACAGGACACACACAATGAGGGTAGCATACCATAGTACCTACTGCATTTCAGTTACACTTGGCATACCACAGTCCTCAGTCATAGGGCCCCTCATGTTCAGTATATGCTTCCCTGAGGTACAGGCTATCACAGAGGGACTTTCCCTGCCTAGCTTTATAAACCCCTGCATACAAAGCACCATGATTGATCCACCAGCTGATACTGACTCTATCCATACGGGTGTCACTGTGACAGATACCTGATATGAATATCATGGCCTCAAGCTGCATGAACATCACCTTTGCATTACACCATTCACCCACTGACTATCACATAGGTGGTAGTCCCCTGCATACATGTCACATTGTACATGTTTGTAGTACACACGTATGTCGTACCCACTTCTGTGGTTACCATATTGGCACTGTGGCATGGATATCCTTCTACGTGGCCACACTTATCTGTACTGGGTGTGTAGCTGGTACATAGGCACCCATTGTACCTCTGAACCCAAGACTTCTACACACATTCAAGGGTACACCACCACATTTAGGGTGTACCTTACACAACAGCTACAGCTTTACATACCACAACATTAATGCACCTTAACGTTTATTGAGGTCCGACAGTTGAAGTATGCGGCTGAACTACGGACACCACGTCTGTACACATTTGTATACTACATACTCAGGGGTGACCTCTGTTGAACAGACAGGGCCCATGTCCACAACAGTATTAATGGATATACTCCACATACACGACATAAGCAAAAGCCACTGTGAGCAACGTGCCCATGGATATGTGCACACACGCAACGATGAGTGGGATGTGCTTGGGGGTTACATTCCCAAACCGGACACTCACCATGCTTTGGAACATGAGTCATATGTACATCACGCAGGGACACTTAGTAGCACTGTTCATGTGATACCTCCCTTGGTGGCTGGGGGACACATGTACGCCAGGTATCACTGCAGTGGCTGTACTGTGCAGAGGTGCAGGTAACACATGGCTCTGCTGTGCACAGGACACTATCCTAGAGAGGTGCCACTGGTGTGAACACTGTAGTTGTGCTTACACATACACGTGCCAGACTGCATAGTACCCCACTATGAACCTGTGAAGCTATTACATTTCCTTTGTGCATGGTTACTTGGTAGCCCTTCCATTTAGATTAGCTATCATGCTATTACAATGTCCCATGCCTACAAGCCATATGTATCCTATTATTGTACATGCCAATAGACAATACCTTTGGTATGCATGATATGCCTGTTATGCTGTGTAGAATATCTGACATATCTACCCACAATACTATACATTACACATATTTTACATAGTATCCCATAATGCAAAGCATACTTGCACAGCAGGACCACCTTACACATGTCATTGTCGTTATATGCCCATACACATGCCTGCTGTGACAGTATATCAACATATACTATCCCCTGCTATGGCACGTACTTGTTGGACATACCCTACCACTGACAGCGGGTTGCATGGAATTGTTCTGTTTAAAGCACTCAAGTAGCACCCCTTGTGGTGTCTGTGATGTGTACCTTGTGGCCCACTGCTGGACACACAGTTTCTACAAGCGTAAGTATGCTCAGCAAGACATCACTACATAAGTACCTTTTCCCACTTTATGCATTGCGGACACTTTTAATTAATGCAAACCAGGCTATACATACAGTAAATAATTAATACAAAACATGCTATACATAAACCTACATACCGAGTGTTCTACATACCTTGTTATCATTCTGGACTTTCGTCTCTATCTCTCTCACACTGCTTATCTCTCTCACACTGCTTAAACAGGTATATGGTATGAGCATACGGTTTGAATGTCTGGCAAGTCATCCTGATATACGTCGATACCTGTAACATGTGGTTTCCTGCCACCAATTGGTGTTCCTGAGTGACTAATTACTTGCACATCAGCTGTGCAGCTACTCCATTCGCCAATTATGCAGCAACAGTGGGGTATAATTTTATTCTCCACTTGGGCGTTGCCCATTTGCCCTACCTTCGGGGAGACGGCCTGTATTGTGTTTTGTTGTGTGTAATTGCAACCGCTATGTGTAGAGACAAGTATACTTTGGATTCATGTCCCTGTGGATTGTGTGTGACAGCTAGAGTATGTGGTTCAACATGTGGGTGTACCTGTCATCCCAACCGTCTGATAATGGACTATTGCAAACAGAACCTGTAACATCACTGTTTGTCACATTATACAATGGCTACAATTATGCATGGCGCCTTTAATTGTGTCTCTCACAAGGTATGTTGACGGTTCTGCAGATGTAATTGACTGACTGGATGTTTGTGCTGTTATTACGGTCTGTATTGCTATAGTTTCTAGTGTGGGGGATGTCGGTGGGTGTACGTAGCATATACAGGTTTGTGGGGCTTGCATTTCTACATATTCCATATATATGTGTGTGGGCTCCATCCCTAATTAAAGAGCTATCAGTTAGTAGACTTATGTTACGGAATTTTACATTGGGCCGTTGTTAATTGGTTTCTATATAGTATGCAGGTGAGGTTGATACTTCCATACCTCCGGAATTGCAGGAATATGTAAAGGGATATGTCCAAATGATAGCTATCCCGTGTATTTCTGTCCCATATATTTGCAGTCATTGTGGTTATGTTGGTAACAGAATCTCTTTGCCATGGGTTTCCACCTTTTCATATGGCCATTGTTGGACACTTGCGGGACACACAGCGGTGTTTACAGGCCGACACATAGCCACGGTCAGTACACAGGATAGCACATACTTTTATCCTCAATACATACCTATTGTTGTGGGACTTTGGCTACTTATCATATTGCATGTAACATTTACGTTTCTTACATACAGGCATAACTATTTAATGCAACTATTACATAATATATGGGACATATTAATGTCCTACAATCTTGGACATTTGACCTTTGTTATGTTTTATGTCAGGACACACCTGCCCAGGGAGGAGCTGTCCCTCCTAATGTTGGATAGGTGGTAACTGTATGCCTATGGCTAGCTATACCCACACCTACCGTAATGATCTACCTCCGAGTTGGCACTAACAGACACATGATGCAGACACACACACACACAATACAGTCACATGGAGACGCACACAGCACCCTCAACACACACATACACAGACTACGGCACTCTCAAACACAGTTGAACACAGTACCTACATGGACCGCAACACCGGCAGCGGTAGCTACGTCCCTTCATATCGTCATACTATTACTCGCGGTTGTACTGTTCCGGTACTGTGTTCTTTCGGTCTTTCAGCCTCGTGGTTACGCGTGTCAGTATGTTACACATTCCATAGTTGGCGGTATCCTATTTATTTGTACCTCCAAGGTGTTATGAATGTCGTTGACCTATCTATACATATTTGCAGATATCATTGAATCTGTATATATCAACATATATCACTCTATCACCCTTTCTATATGTATTATATATATGTATATATGTGTACATATATATATATATATATATATATATATATATATATATATATATATATATCTGACAAGGAAAGTGACAGGCAAGCTACACCTTTCATTGTGTACTTGTCGGTGTATACTGTTTCCTGGACTCTGCACGTTTGTGTCTGTACCTGTCACATTACACACCTGCCGTAGGTTAGGGTTACCAGCTGTCCCACTTTGCGAGAGACAGTCCCTCTTTGGGCAGTTGTGTCCTGCAAAATATTTGTAAACATGGCAAATATGCTGAGATTGTAAGACATACTTATTTCCTATATTTTATGTAATAGTTGCATAAAACAGTTATTCTGTATCTGAACCACCTATATGTTATAGACACAGAATAAGTAGGTAAACATTACAAGAATAAGCCTTTATCTAGGCATAACAGTGAAGTTCTGAATTTCGTACTGGCTGGGTGTATGTGTCGGCCTGCAGACATCTGACGTATGTCCCACACTGGTCATTTGCAGAGGTGGCAACCCTACCATAGGTACATCTTGGCTAGCAATAGTGTTAGGTGATTCTATACATGATTGCGTGTTCTACTCCTTGCAGTGGTCATTTTACCCTTCAGAGCAGGTGCTATTAGTACAGGGGTGGATAATGCTGGTTTCACCTCTTTTGGACATCACTGACCGTGATCTGCATGATATTCGGAGAAGCTTATCCCTGTTTCGTGCATATCCATATAGTCGTATTTAAACATCGCTTACCAGCAGTGGGCAACGCATATTCCCGCTAATGTGTGCTAAACATGATCTGATGACCTGCATCCGACATGCATTACTCGTGCCTTCGGGATTATGTTACATCCCTTGCAGGACGTGGGGCTGGGAACATGCATGACGGTCACTGCATTTAACACATGGATATCTGGGATATGTTATGTCATTTTGTAGGTGAAGTATACTACGGCCGTTACTCCATACTGCACTCACATGGGTAACTCAGTTAGTTTACATATTGATGAGTCCAGTTAATGGTGTCTCCATGTGATGTTTACTGGATGTGCTCCAGCATTGGGTATGTATATCACAGTGAGCCACACACAATACTGTACTACACCTTCAAACGACCGTAGGTGGGGCATGCTGGGGTGACAAATACCTGTCATGGGTACAACCCATGCCTTGACACAACATCCATGATTTTATTGTGTGGAGCCCCTCATTAACACAGCAGGGACTCCGTGATGACTGTGTGCAGAATAGTGCCTACACACATGTGCTCCCGCGATTACCTCTGCTCCACTAAGCGACAGTTGGTTACTCGATGTTGTGTGAACAGCGGACACTGTTTGCCCCGTTTGGTGTATGGCCTCTGACAATTGGCCGTGTACCTACCAATGTACCTGGGAACCTATACACACAGCACCACCATATGCTGATAGGCGCATGTGCTGTTCAGGTGTTGACATTCCGTGTTCCATTAGCTGTTGTGTGTACAATGTTTGAGGGCTACCTATGTAGGATTCACACAGTGGGCCACCTATACATTACAATTTACAGGTGGTCGTGTTTGTGTTCCATCTATTTTACTGTGTGTGCAGGTGGAGAGGTGTGTCAGTCCTTAGGGGCCTACACTGTCAGAGCATGTGCTATACGTTCCCTCTTTGCCAAGGCGTAGGCATATTGGGCATGCCTCCGTCTGCCTATTGGGGCTGGCACAGAGTGTTCATGGTCTGAATCCCTCTGTGCCTGTGATGGCCTTGGCAATTGCGATGGGCTATGAGGGCCTTCACCATTTTGTCCCTGCTGCAGCTGTTTCTACAGGATCATATTATGTAGCATGGCACATACTATAACGATGTGGGCACACGTGCCTGGAGAGTACTGCAAGGCTCCACCAGATGTGTCCAAGCACCGGAACCATGATTTCAGCATCCCGAACACATGCTCTATGATGATTCTGGTTTGTGCGTGTGCCTCATTATGGCGTTCTTGCATGGGTGTGTGTGCATTTCTGATGGGAGTCATCATCCACGGTTCCAGTGCATAGCCAGCATCCCCTATAAGGTGGCCATGTGGGATGTCCCCCCTAACAAATACCTGATACAGCTGTGAAGCATGCCAGATATGGGAGTCATGGTAGCTTCCAGGGCTGCCAGCACACACATCCATGATAATGCCCTGGGCATTGCACACAACCTGGCAGTTGATGGAGTGGAATCCCTTGAAGTTTATGTAGCACCTACCATGCTCACTGGGTGGTGACTTGATTTGTATGTGGGTGCAGTCTATCACACCCAGTACCTCCGGGTAGTGTGCCACACGGTGGAAGTGATGCATATTGCTGGCCAACTCCTCCTGAGTTCAGGGGAAATATATATGCTCATTGGCATGTGGTAACATGGCATCCAGGAACTGGTGTAGTACCCTGGATGCCAATGCCTGTGAGATCCCCATTATATCTCCAGTTGGCCTTTGAAAGGTACCTGTGGCTAGTATTCGCAAGCTTACACATACCTTCGTGTCCACTGGGATGGGTTCCCCTCTGTTGTTTCTGGTTCTCAGGCATGGCCGGCACAGCTCCACTAATTGCTGTAAGATGTCCCTGTCCACCCTGTAACACTCTACTATCTCCAGATCATGTAGCCCCTGGTAGGTTACCCTTGGTCTGAACACTCTTCTCCTCCTCCGGGGCCTGCGGTGGTTGTCGGCATCATCCTCCACAACACCGTCAGTCTCTAACACATGCTGATGAATCACAGCTATGGCAGCTCCCAACATGTACATTTTAAAAGTTCCCCGTGTGTTTATACCTATGGTGCAGTGTTTGGGAGTACACAGGTGTATGTAGGGTGCTTTCACACTTTATATTATTGTGCTGTGAACACCGATGATGTCATAGGGTGTGTATGTACGATCGTAGCTACAGGGTATCTCATGTGTTTTCCTACCGGAACTACTATTGTGGTGCCTTTGGTGTTGAATTACATTTGGCTGCCATGGATTACTTCTTGACCTTCCCTTTACATTTCTGCACATTCCACCTACCATTTTCTGGCATGCATCCAGCAGCCTGCTTTCATTTGTACTTTCCTAGACCAGGCTTATCTTGCGTAATGTGTGCTATTGCCGGTCTACTGTCAGTTTGCTTTGCTCTGCTATGACAGATCTCCTATCTTTGCAATCCAATGCCTCCCCTCCTTTCTTTGCATTCCAATGCCTCCCCTATTCTGTTTTGCAGGTTTCTGCGAGCAGACTTGTCAGCTGCCGTTGATTGGCCGCCGTGAGGTGATTGGTGTTAATTGCTCATTAGTACTCCAATTACCCTACTTCGGCATTTCCTTCTTTTCTTCCCCTGACCTTCCTGTTTGTGCTATTGTTTGTGGCGCGTGCATCCGATTACCGGGTTTCGGGCACGTTTTCATCCCCTTACACATGCGCTTTCGGCCACCATGTGTGCTCTCAGCTAAACGATTCTATACCTTCCTCCCCACCCCTGTCCTGCAGGTTTGCTTAGCAATGGCCAGGCAAGATTTGCATTGCTCCAATGTGCTTACTGCTACGGTGGCACACCCCTCTGCTGATGTCATGTATCTCCTCTGAGCCACTCCTCGGTGTTATAGCGCTACGCCGTATGGTACAACCTTCATGCAGTGGGACGTTTGCGATTCAGTATTACCTGCCTCATTTTGCATGGCATTGACTACTAATTCATAGTTACCGCACCGAACACTGTCGCAGGCCCTTAGCAACCCTTGCACCTTGGTTGTGGTGTTCCATGCCTACCATTGCGTATTATGGTGTAAACCTGTTTTGTATTACATTGCGATTTTATGACATTTTTATATAATTTCTTTATGTTCCTGTTTGCGCTCACATGCCCTGGGGTTGTACTGTGCATTACTGTGGACATGACATTAAATGTTGTTTTTTAGGTGTTGTGCATCTTTTCTTATGCCATTGGCTGTGTATTTAGCCATTGGCATATGTTAACTTTGTAATACATGAGTCTGGTCCGCTTCCATAGCTCCGATGTTCTGTTTGGGAAAATGTAAACCGTGTTTTTTGGTTTACATTTCGCGGCTTACGCTACGCCTGCACCACTTCATGAATCGCTATCTGCCTTCATTTGCATGGTGCGACACTGCACATGGGGTGATTAGCATACCTATGCCGTGGGCTGTGCAGTTCTGGCGTACGCCTGTAGTGCACGTGGAATTGGATCGTACCTGAATCGCTCGACGGCCATATTTGGTGTTATTCCGGCTACACTACGCCTGCGCCTGGCGCAAGCTTCATGAATCCCGGGGAAATTCTATTTATTAGTCATTTCTGCATTTTCCTTCTACATATGATTATAAATGATTAGTGCACTACTTCTTCTAATCCAGGATACAGAAATATACTTAAATGCAGGCCACATGAGACACTGTGTTAAGTGAGTATTATGTTATTTCAGTCTATGAGTGTTTATTGGCAAATGCGGCTATGTATCCCATTTATTTTGTGTGTATCTGTGTGTGTGTGTGTGTGTGTGTGTGTGTGTGTGTGTGTGTGTGTGTGTGTGTGTGTGTGTGTGTGTGCGTGTGTGTGTGTGTGTGTGTGTGTGTGTGTGTAGGGTGGCCTATGAACTTTAATGAATTTATCTTTCTTCTGAGCTTTTCATCCCAGGCCTCCTTAAAATGGATTGTATCCAGTGAGACTATTCTAGCAAAAAAATTGAAATAAATAAACAATGTGCATGGAGCAGAATAAGTGTATCATGTAAATTTGTTGCTTGGGATGATTTGGAACTTTCTAAAGACAAATATAATAAAAAAGTTCCTTGGACTATCAGACTCATTTTATAAATGCCTCTTGCTCAGTTCTATATATAGTTAATCTCAATTCACTTCAGAAATGAACATATTATTCAATTTTATATTGATTTTGGTATTTAAAAATGTCCTGTGACTAGGAAACTCAAAAGGGTTAGGAACTGTGCTGATATTTTGTTAGATGATTGTCAGCTGTTACTAGATTTGTGTGATCATGTGGAGATGCTGGCACAAAATATATTTTAAGTAGAGTAGAATGTGGACAATACATTTTATTTGTGGCAACTGAAATGCTTCTATGGATATAAGGCTCAAGGTCATTTTGATGTTGTTTGCATTGCTAATTTTTGATTTTTGGTGAGGCAGAGAAACCCTGAAATGTATGATCAGTACATCATGAATAGATGCTGTGTTCCTTTTCTTGAAATACATATGGCAGATTTTGTGAAATGATTAGATTACATGGAGGTAGATGAAAAGCATGGAAAGAAAGGTCTGAAACAGTGGAGCCTGTGAGGGATGTACAAGTCTTAAACCCTGTGTTGGGGCAAGGTAGGCCAGTGTAGGTCTTACTGACAAATACAGCAGAGCACCTGAGAAAATCTGCTCATATCAGAGAAAATTGATGGTTCACACAGAAGAGATCTGCTGCCTTGGCAAAGAAAAAATGAAGGAAAGTATGTATGGCAGGAGTGCTGTGTGATAAGGATATGGTAGTAATAAAAAAATAAATGAAAGTTATGGGAAGGTGAAGTTTACTAACATGGATGTCTCACTATAAGTGATGTATGTTTCATGTGATATATTTTGGTTGAATAAACTAAGTGGGATGTGTTAGTTGAGGAGGAGGGGGAGATGGAATTCATAATTTAAATATGTGCCTTATTTGGTATCACAGATATACACAGTTGCCTGAAAGGTGTAAAATTGGAAGGTTGAGTAATACCGTATGTTTACAGGGACTGGAGTGTATATTATTGTTTGGTGTTGCTTCATTTCAAGAGTAACATTTTTTGGGGGGTGATATAAGCAATAGTATTGATGAGAACATTACTGTGGGGAATGTCCTTGATAACTTTCTGACTGCCTGCATATACATGCATTATTTGCTTTGAATAGTGTATTAATAGTACTACATTTTATCCAGTTTATTAGCTAGCCAGAATTTGTATATAGATAGCCATTTGAAATGTAGATTGAATAAATAACTTTGTATCATAGCAGTCAGTTAACATTAGCCTTTCTTTGTTAATGGATATGATGCCACCATTTTCCAATGACTTTTAAATTATGGGAAGAGGTCAGCTATGATATGTAAAATGTCAGAGTACTTATTCACTGTGGATTATGTTTACTTTATGAGGTATAATTTAACCAGGATTTAGTTTATCTGTTATCTAAACAGATTGTAATGTGGTAACTATTTGACTAAAATTTAGGACTATATGTTTTAAGCATATATTAGAAGTAAAGTGATAAGATTTTGTTAGTATTGTCTACGCTGTTTGCATTTTATTGAAAGGTTTCATGTAATAGAAGGCTTTTAATGATGTTCAGTACACAACTGAAATTAACAGAATGATAATTGCTGTGAAGAGCTTGTCTGTGGTTTCAACAATTGGCTGAAAAGAACAAGCATGTAGTATAAAGGAGCAGGACATTCTTATAGACTTTTAGACAGACATGCTCACATTTTACAATGTCTGTCTCAATAGGCATGACCAGTACTTTGGATTTGCACGAGTATTCAGAATTGCTGTCTTCACCTTCTGTGTTCTGCTTAAGATTTTGGGGATACTGCGTATAGGCATTTAAATATATTTGCAAACAATTTGATTTGTATTACCAATGAATGGTTGGTGTATTTGGGTTTAACACTTTATATACTTAAATCAAAAATATCTTTTCAGTTCAATGATGTCATTTTTCCTTAACATTCTTTAATGGCTTCATTTATAAGGCAGAACATTTGATTGTTATATCAGTTTCAACACAGCAGATTCCTTGTGTATTGGAATGTCTGGATGATATCTTGGCTTACTGAATCATTCAAGGACGTGCTTTTTTCTAGTACAGCATGCATACAAGATGGTGGTAAATTTTATAACACTCATTAAACAAGGCTATCTCAGGCAGAAAGGGTGTAGTTGCCTCTTAATGTTTTTGCTTTGGGTGACATTGGCTCAAGATATTTGTTATATAAAGCAAGCTATTAACGGTTAACCCTTATTGCATAAACTAGGGAACATCTGACTTTATAGAAAATTTAAGATTTTTATCAAAGCATAAGTGGGCATTTGTATTACATCATTATTTAGGAGTCTCATAGCATATATGAACAAAGGATATGTGTTGCCTTGGAAATGAAAGATTAATTTATGAGGTATGCTACAGAATGGCTTCAGCAGTCTTTTGAACTGAAATTCAAGATTTATTTTCTGGCAGGAAGATAAGAGAAGAAGGGAAATACTTGCCGTAACTGAATGTGTGCAGAAGTTTGTGTTTTTAGGTTATATTTTTGTTTGCTGGGGATAAATAATTGGAAATGTATTTAATATGTCTATGACTTGTATTTGGATGGATAAAAATATCACAGGTGGTTGAGAAGTATGAACGGATAAATGATAATTTCTGGGGTGGTTATATATGTTTTATTTATTTACTTACTTGCTTATTTATTTATTTTTGATTGTTTTTTTTGTTTTTTTGTTTTTGTTTTTGTTTTGTTCAGCTTCTGTAAGCTATACATCATTGAATTTCATTGTTCTTACTGTGAAATGCTAAATAATAATTTAAGTATTTATCTTATCTGGGATTTTAAATGAGCTCAAAAAATTGGGACAACAGAAGCACCCAAACAATTGTCTCATTTGTTAGATCCAGACAAATATTTATAAATAATAGGAGATTGTTTTTGTTTCATACTTTGATGTATGCATTGTTCTTGTTTGGTAATTTAATTTCTTGTGTACCGTTACTCTGGATTCTCAGCAAAGTTAAATCTTTTAACTTCAGTTTAACTAAACCATAATTCAGGGTTTCCATCCAGATAACTAACAATACATGCAAATGAAACTTCTCAATGTCATTGGTAAATATTCATATCAGTGACACGTTAAAGGTTTGCGCATTTAATACTGATATTTTCCTTTCCAATCCAGATCAGCAATTCAGGTTAAGTTTTTGTACTCAGAGTCCCATAATTTTCTAATATAATAATATGACTACTAGACAGTATAAAATTCTAAAAATCACAGCACAGAATTAAGTAGTTATAAACTATTCAATACTTGAAAGCATATCACATTTACCAGTAAATGATTCTGATATTTCTGGCTAATAAAAATGTCAGTGTGAAATATTTGTTTAATCTCCTTTCAAGAGCTGAAATCTTAATAAGCCTTGTTGCTGAAAGATTTTTTTTTTCTTTTCTTATCAACAAAGTATTATGTGCTGTTGAAGATGAAGCAAGAAAATTGCAAGATGCATCCGTTCTTTTTTCCAACACATTGTTTAAATAAGAAAGGAACTAAACGATCACTATGTTTAGGTGATATATAGTCTTTGAGGCAGTTTTTTTAGATAACTGGTCCACAAGATGAGGATAAACTTGCACATGAACTAGCTCAGCGAATGTCATTGAGGAGAAATCTATACTGTTGAATATTCCAGCTTCAGTTTCATCTTCCCCTTTGTCACCTGCTTGCTTATAAATGCCTTCTCCTCTGGTTCAAATGCTTCCTAATGCCATTGTGAGCTGCTTGAGATGTGGGTGTGAAGATATTTTGTTATGAAAGCATGATTTTGTTTTGCCGTGGATTAACATTTTGGGCAGAAGGTATTACGCGGGTGTGAAAAAAGGAGCTGGAAGCAGCAGTTTCACCTTTCCCCATCCTCAGTACTGTTTAGCTTGTGCAAGAAGTTTCAGAGTAGTTCTGCAGATATTCAGCTATTAGAAGTGTATCTGACTATGATGAAAAAGCAGTTCCTCATAGATTGACGTCAGCTATTCTACCTAAGCCAGAAAATGGCTGGGGCTTAAGCTGTAAGATTTGTTATTCAGAATGTTTTGTAAGTAAACTTCAGGTTCCTTGTACAAGAACAATGTTGATTCTGAGGGCTATAAACTAGAGCGTAGAACAGTTGTGACAATGGCATTAATGCTTCCTATACCCCATTTTAGTTTTTAGCTTCAAGATTTTAGGGCATAAGTCTTTCAGAATTAGGCAATTGGCATATGCAGTCATCTCCTTTTTTCCAGCTCGTCTCCCTGTTGTAAACATCCAGTTTAGACTGGTCCTTTCCTTTACATTGCATTAGAATAAAAATCCATGCTATCTCTTGACAGGTAAACAGAGGATATGAACCTGTACCACTCTCCAATCATCCACATATTCACTGTTGCCTTCCTCTTGGACTAACAGTCTTGCACAGTTTCATCAGTAAGAAAGCAATGTCTCTAATTCAGCTTCCACTTACGCTGCAATCACAAACTCACCTTCATAACTAAAATGTTGTTATTTAGACATGCTGCTTTTGTAAAGGACACCTAAGGAAACCCCATATATGAGCAAGTATTTAGGTGTTACAAGCATATATAATGCAATTTATACAAGACAATACAAGATATAAGACAAAGACAAGATTCCTGTGTCTCCCAGAATGGGTTTATCACTTCAAGATGCATTCCTAGCAGATTCTGGATCAATTCTCTGAAGCACTTAAACAATTGATAAGTAACTAAGACATGTACTATATCCTCCAAAGTAACCCCACACCCTCAACAGCAAGAAATATCCACTGTAAACTGTCACTTATTTAAGGCAGGAGTGAAAAGCAAAGAGTTACAGATGCTCCTAGGAAACACCATCTACTACACTCATAAAGCCTACTTCTTTCATGGTTACAAAGGTTTCTGCCAATGTTCATTTGTAAAATCTAAAACATATTTCCGGTATATGCCTTGCTGTTGCATGTTTTAAGTGCCATGCACATATGTAACACGTGGTTTGAATTGGAATTGAAATTATTCTTTTTTTTTCAAAATCCAATTGATCGGAATGTGTAAGCCAATTTATTATATTCTCTAACCTACCTGTTGAAGTGATCATCTACACTTTTGATAGCAGTAGGGCAACAATGTGTTATCATTTGATCTATTTGATCTGAGTATGACTACCAACAAAGACTATTTCAAAGAGAATGGATAAATCTGTGCTTTAATTACTGCACTCTAAGAAGCTTTATAGGGGTTTACGTATGTGCAGTCAGTGGTCTTTATTTAGCTCATTTTCTATCAAAAATGAAACATAGAAAAATGGTGAGATAAAAAACATAAAAAATAAAATACATTATTAACTGGTGAGATCATAACCATGTGGCTTATGCATTTGAGAAATAGACTGACAAAGTTCACCTCACCTTTTCTTTTTACAGGGAGGACCCACAAACCCCAAAATTATACATACCAACTCCATGGTCACATCACAGTGAAGAAAAGTGCACCGCTGGTTCACACAATACAATTGTGTACTTCAGCTGCTCCACCACCACTGCAGTGATCACCTGCAACTATGCCCCTTACAGATCTTAGAAAAACAAAAGCACTAAGTCCTGACGTCATATATGTGTTCAAGACAGAATTTATCTGCTTCAGCTCTAACACAATAAATGTACTGGAGCTCCAATTGCACATGTCTCATTTGCCCATCATCTACTTGACAAAGCTATTCTTGCATCTCAGAGTAGTTTGTAGAATGCACTAAGAATGGATGAATGCATTCAGTCTATGCAGGATTACCTTTAATATAGCAGGACACTAAGTAGGTCTGAAAGGGTCAGTGATGATAAGGGTATTCACCCTTAGAGTAGCCCTCTTTGCTTAATTCTATATGGAAGGTATTGAATATGCTTGTAAACAGCCATATAGATATAAATCCTCAAACTTAATATCAAAAGATTAATGTGTAAATATGTAGTGTTCTCATTACATTCTGAAACAGAGAAAAATAATAATCTTGTTACAGTTAAATTCCTACGTAAGACCCTAGCTATAACAAACTTGTTATATGGCTAAACCTGTCACTTAACTTCCAAAGCCACATTGAAAATACCAGGAAAAAGTTCAGTTCTCTTTTTTTCTCATCCTGGAAAATATCTCCTTTTCTCTCCAGACCAGCTAGAGCTGAAATAGGCAAAGGAGTCTTCCTTGCTTAATTTGAATACAAGCTCCCCATCACAGCCATAGCCTCTAAAAAACACTCATACACTCTGCAGTCCTTTGAAAACAAAATCTGCTGATTCATTTCCAGCTCCCCCCTCAGGAATGACACTGCATCAGCCTCTTCAAGCTAAATGAGTATCAGTCTCCTACAAAGCTGAGAAACTCTTAAGGTCTCTTCTTTTCAAACAACATTAACTGAGAGCCTTCCCACCTCATGTAGCAAAACTCCATAATAAAACCACCCCCTACAAGCTCAGCAACCTCTCAGAATGAGCTCACTCACTCCAGACACCCAAAACAAAATGCACTGTACCAACCATTCCTTCTCCATTCTTGCACCCATACTCTGACAATCCCATCCCCTTCACTTGAAAAATGTGTTCTCTTTCCCCACATTCAGAGTTCAGCTCAAAATACACCTCATCAAAACTCTGACTACATGTGCTTTTCCACTGTCGACATAACCTAATTCCCTCCTCACCTGCATCACTTCTATTTTGACTCTCAGTTCTCACCTGCTGCTTCTTTTTCATATTTGCTACAAAAATTAATTCGCATTGTTTTTCTACTCTGTTAAAAATATTTACATATTGTATCATCTATGGGATTATCCACCTTCTGTGATTACTAAATTTGTTAATCTGTTCGATTTTTTGATAATTTCTTCACACTGGCTGTGGCTGCAAATAGTCTACTGTTATCAGTGTATTACCATGGAAAAATAAATAAATAAAATAAAAAAAATAGGTTGGGTCATATTAGCCTTACTATTAGTTAAGTTAATGCTACCATAAAGATGGCAGCATCCCAGAATGATATGGTCAGCCTGCAGCCAGCTTTGAAATATGTATCACATTTTGCACTCTCATATGAAAAACAAGTGTGGCAAGGCAATGTCTCAAACAAAGCTCTTGATTGCTAAGAGGTACATTTGGCTTCTGGTCACTATTTTTCAAACAGTAAAAAACATGTGACAGCTTCTACAACTGTTATACACTTCGTAATCCTACATTGGGACAGCTAAAACTCTTTATGTATTTTAAACAATTATGATCAGACTGGGTAATTGATCATAACCATTTGTTAGTATGTTCTCAAAATGGATTGAAGGAACTCACCTCAAAAGAAAAATTCACCACTTGAGATTTACTCTTCTGGTGAACTTTTTCCATGTATTTCTAAAATGCATTAGTCACTTGGTTATGAGTCAACCAGATCATAATTTATTTTATTTTACATTTATTTACAGGGCTAGAGCATTGTTCAGAGACACCAGAAACATCTCCAAATAATAGAACTTAAACTGAAATATATTTTCTCCCACAAGTGGGCCACTCAGTTATTTTCCTCCTAAGTATCCTAAGTATTGTATAAGGGTATCCCATCAAATATAGATGTGCAGTGATAGAATTAAATAGCCAACAGAATTTGAGATTGTTATTATGCAGCAAAGCCATTACATTCAAAGATTGCACAACATAAGTCTGATATTTTCACTGTAACTGAAACTTGGGTTAAACCCAGCATAAATAACTCCAAAATTACACTATAATAGTTATAATATAATCTGTAATTACTAATTACCGTATAAAGAGGAAAGGTAGTGGTATTGCTTTAATCTATCCCAACAACTTCCCCTTACAACAAACCAATACCAACATTCAATTCAGCAAAGCTTCTTATTACTTTCCTGAATTTGAACAATTATAAACAAATATGTATTACTGTTCTTTACATCCCTCCTGGGCACAATAAAGCTATACTGAAAGATATCCTGTACTTGATACCCATAACAATTCCACAAGAAATAATTCTACTAGATGATGTGAATATCAATCGGTTGGTCATAAACTCTAGCTCCCCTACATCTTGCATGAACTTATGTGGATTCACACAACTAATTAATAGCGCCACACATTATATCAATGCATCAAATTCTCTTTTAGACTGGATGCTAGTATCGGGCCCTAGCAAATACACAACCTCAGGTGCAATGTCTGACTGTTTGTGGAATCTTCTCCCAGTCTATACAGCCAGACATCTCCTAGGGTCTAAATGCAGAAATGGTAAATCAGCAAGCAAAGGAAAGTAGTATTGCTGGAAGTGAATTCATCCTCAAATCTTGGTGACTACTTCCATGGAGTGGACCCTGCTTTTCACAAAATATCACCAAGATGACATTTACATATACATTGTATTTTATAAAGCAGATACCATGGACAAAAGTAGGTTAAAAATAAAAAAAATATATATCTGGGTGCACAAGACCCAGGATAAAAAAGTGCCCAATCCTGGTTGGCACACTGGTGCCAAGACTGGAAAAAAATGACAGTGTAGGATCCTCAAGACATGGAAACACTCCTACATTGGGGCTAGGTCAGGCTCAGGGGGAGGATGCCCCCCTGTTGTAGAAGAAGTAGTAGTCCACAAAAATTACAAAAAACTGATAGGCCAAAAAAGAGCCATAAAGATGATAGAGAGGACTATTGAGGATAAGAAAGAAATAATGTATTATTACTATTATGCAAGAAGCCCAGAATTTCCAGACATATCACACATCCAGCATGTTTATAAAACAACATGCAACCTTTCCAAGTTTACAACCCAGAAATGTTCATTACCAACCTATCATCTGTCAACTGGAACTTCCTATATATCCTCCCCTTAGATGATGCTGTAAATGAATTCAGTAACACCTTTCCTGAATATCCTAAATAGCCTTGAACCTCCTAGAAGGAATAAACTAAAAACAAATAATACAATCTGGCTAATCAAAAAGAGTAGACTGCTAATGCAGAATGGAGAAAAAAATGTGAAAAGAATGATAAAAATATAAAACACCACAATATCCTGAAAACTTCAGAATGCTTATCAATTGCACAAAAAAGCAAATTAATAAAGACAGTAAATTATGCGATAATAACTTGCAGAATAATAGTAAACACAACCCTAAAAAATTCTGGATAGCCATTACAGAAGTCATGCATCCCTGCATAAGTTCAACCCTAACGACTCTCCCAATAACTCATTACTCAAAACCAGAACATAGTTCAACTCTTATTTCATGGATAATATAACTTTTATAACCAAGGATTCCCTGACATCTAATCCTAGCACTGCCCAGCAGCCACATATCACTAGATCCACTTTCATCTTCAAATCTGTGCCCACATCCTGTATAAAACTACTTTTAAATAATCTCAAAACATGCTCTACTTCAGCTGATGACATTCCAAGTGAATACCTTAAAACAGCAGTGATAGCATTGCCTACCCTGTCTCAATCCTTTTAAATATGTCACTCCAAGAATCCCACATCCCCTCACTCTTTGAAAAAAGTCACACGTTATCCCTCTACACCAAGGAGGAAATTCAATAGACATTACTAACTTTAGACCTATAGAAATCTTATATCCCCCTCTCTAAAATACTTCAAAAATATATTGAAAAACTATTACTAGACTATCTCCACCAGGAAGAACTCCTATCCCTCACGCAACATGGCTTCTATTCTTCCCATTGCACTAACACTGCACTTCTAACCTATATATATACTGTCAATAAAGGTAGAGGCAGTGGAAAACTAGCCTTCTCCTTATTTCTAGACTAGTTTAAAGCCTTTGACACAGTTTGTTACAGCAAACTTCTACTTTGAATGTCCTCATCAGATCTCTCTCAGCTCACCCTTCTTTGGCTCAAAAGCTACCCACCCCTTAAGTAACAGTCAATAAAAGACACTCCACTTCTTTCCATACCTCCCAGTCGCCACACATGTACCACAAGACTCCATCACTGATCCCCTCCTCTTTAACATTCTCACTAACACCCTCCACACATCTACACAACAAGCCTCCTTAATGCATTACATAGGTGACTCCATACTCATTTGCACATCTGACAACATGGCACACATCCAAAATTTACTCAGGAAGCTTTAACAACAACTGAAACATGGCTTTTGTAACTCACAACTCATGCTCAACTCTAACAAAACAAACTTTTGCTTTTTTCCCTAAATCCCTCTCACATGACAAAACAAAATGTAAAGTCCTCTCTCTACATAATACAACCATTGAAGTCACTTCTCGTGGCAAATTAATAGGGATGACAGCAGATGATAATCTTAAATTTGCCCTGCATATACAAAATTGCATAAGAAAAACTCATCAAAAGCTAAGGATGTTTTATAGAGGCTAAAACATTGCCATAGACCTAACTAAAACTACACTTGCCACTACTTAACTCATCCCCCCACTTCTTTATGATGCTCCCATCCTTAATAACCTTCAGGCATCACAAGGATCAAAGCTTGAACAATGCTATGACAAAGTTGCTAAATTTGCAGCAAATACCCCTTTCAGAACCCACTACCGTATAGTTCTAAAAAGCCAAAATTGACTAGAGCTACCCCATCAAGTAACATATACACAGATTCTTACCATCCAAAAATGTAGCCAGAATCCATCTGCTTGTCCAGCACTAAATTACATTCTGTATAACGATGTTTCTAGTCGCTCATTATGATCCAATAACCAAAAACTCCAGTTCGTCCACAAATCTATCAAATCTGCTGGGCATTGTCGATACTCGTAGCATGTTGCTAAGGCCTGGAACTCCTTATCAATATCCATCAGGTCAATACCCTCCCTTCCATCCTTCAACACCATTCTGAAAGACTTCCTAGCACAAAGTAGCTCTATTCTTGTTCAAAACCAGGCTAAACTATATCCTTAAATGTGAAGAAATAACCTATTTATACCTTACATCTCCTTACTCACCATTCTTCACTCACTCACTCACTCACTTCTTTACCTCTATCAATTTATATTTCCTGGCTTTTTCTCTAAATTTACCATAAGCCTGCTTTTCTCTCACTTTGTATTGCAATTCCTGTTTGTATTGTACTAATTTACCTTTAATTTCTCTGTAAAATGGCTAATATTTCTCTAAGTATTAAATCATATAATTTGTATCTATTCTTAGTCAATGCTTTCACATTATGTCTAATTTGGTACAATTGTTTAAACTGCATTTGTTTTTGCATTATTTTTAAAGACTGTGCAATTATTGTTCTTAAAATGCTTTGTAATAGTTTGGAGCTTTTCTCCCTGGGTCTCCACTGAAAATGGGTTCCTACCCAGTCAGTCTTTCCCGATAATCAAATGCAAATAAATAAATAAATATTGCAGTCAGCACTTTAATCAGATAACCAGTATACTCCCTAAACTATCCATAAATCTGACCTTTGCATATCACATAACTAATGTGTATACAATTTATAAAGGGTGACCACCTAGAAAATGTCCAGCAGTTAAGTCACACTGGATTGATGTCACATGAGAATACTATTAGGCCATGCCTGGCAGGACTGAATGCAAGCTTGTAAACATAACTATGGATAACTTGAGATGAAAATAAACAAATTTCATCATACCAAGAATCTATACTGCAATATATACCTCTGGAATAATTATGGATTGAAATTTTGTACTTGTAAGATTTAATATGATCATGATCAGAGCTCTTTGCATCTTACTGTTACAGAAGAAGCAGATGTTGACAAGGCTTGCCTGTAAGAAGAGGGGAGCATAAAGTGTTCACTCATTGCCTGCTTGGATTTCTGAATGAAAAACATAAATACACTGTACCTTACCTCTGTGGCAGAGTGGGATAGAGCTCTGACAGTAACAGGTGACCTTTGACCTGGACCAGGCAAGACAAGGAACTGGAGGAGCTAATGCAGGATGTGTAGAAAACAGTGCTGGGTTGCGAGACCTGGGTAGAAAGAGTGTCTTCAGTCTTCTTCATCCACTGCCAGCAAGCTGACCAGAATGTAGGTTTTGTGGTGTATTAACTTGTATCAGAGTATGGTTGGAAATATGCGGATGCAGTAGGAAACCATAGTAGACTCAAACAGTAATGTGTGCATTAACATAATTTACATTAGAACACTGAAAAAATATCCCATAGCTCTGCATCATAGAGATGAAACCACGTAGGGTGAGGTGGTCAGGTAGTTTTGTGGGCCAGAGGAAAATTTAATAAAACATAAATAAAGTCCATTTTAACACATTCAGATCGCCCCGTTCTGAGGCAGAATAATTCATACCCTCAGGCCATTGGAACAAAGATGAGCCCAGCTCTCTCTCTAGTGAGTAGATGTTGGACATAAATAAAGTTATGATTTTTTGGTACTGGTAGATGAGATAACACTGACATTTTATTCTTTAGGTAATTTACAGATACAAACAGTTACTACTTCTGCATAGGAGGTTTAGTGAAAACACTGTCAGCTACAAACAGAAAACTAAAGCAATGTATACTCTATTCACAGCTACCTGTACCTTGCATATACATGAATTCCAAAACGAATAATGCTATTAAAAGTCAAAGAGCTATATTTTCTGATCCATAAAATAGTGTCCAAAGCCTGTGTCATGTGCGTCTTCTTATGTTAAGCAGAATAAATCCATTACAAGCTCCAAAGGTGGTGGTGTCTCCATATTCATAAAGGATGCACGCACCTCCAGACTGGTAGTCCAAAATAATGCATCAGAGATAATTCAGATGCAGCTAACATTGGGTAAGACAATGATTCAGGTCGTAGCCTGCTATAGGTCTCCAGCCATGTCCCAAGACTCGCACTCCACATCCTAAGCACCCTGGAGAATATTAGGGTTCAGCCTAACACTTTCTTGCTAGGTGACTTCAACTACCCCTCCATTAACTGGGTAAATTACTCATGTACCAATACACTTGCCCAACATTTTCTGGTGTTCATTAATTCCAATGCCCTGGACCAGCTTGTTCTTACCCCCACTAGAGGTAGCAACATCCATGACCTAGTAATTACTAACATGGGTGACCATTGCTCTACACCAGTAGTCAGCTCCTCCCTGGTTAGATCCGACCACAAACTAATCACCCTGGAAATCCACATCCCTCCCACCCCCCCCAGCAAAGGTAACCACCATAAAAAACTTCTCCAAAGCTAACTTTGGGATCCTAAAAACAGAGGTGGCTAACTTCACGGCATCCATGCAAATGGAGAATAGTTGTGTGACTGCAGAATCATACACCAATGCACTGTACGAACACATACACAAATGCATGGATCTTGCCATACCCAATATAACCAAGACACTCTCCTCCAAAATAAGGAAGCCAATCTGGTGGTCCCCTGCCACAAACAAACTCTGCAGCAGTAGGAGAAAACTGATGCAGAATAAGGTGAAGTCCCAAGACTGGAAAAACTCCCTTATCTGCCTCAACAAAACGTTGAGATCCCTCATCAAGTCCTCTAAAGCCAGGTATGAAAACAGAATTGCAGCAGATAGTAAAGACAACCACAAGGCCTTCTATAGTTATGTAAATAATCTCCATGGCAATACCCAGATTTGCTCTGAGTTACTGCACAATGGTACCTCCTATACCGAGCCAACAGATCTTGCCAGTATACTGGCCGACAGATTCAGTGCCAGCTTTACCCCCCCATAGGACCAATCACAATGGCAGTAGATTACCAGGCATCCAGTATTACTGCTGCCCAGGTTAAAACAGCACTGTTCAAGGCCAAGAATACAGCTTCTATGGGACATGACAATATCTCTGGTTGTGTTCTACATGAACTACAGAGTGAACTGGCACCTCACCTGTATGCTCTGTTCAATCACAGCCTCACCTCAGGCTTTGTCCCTGCCAAATGGTGCACTGCTACAGTTATCCCTCTCCACAAAGGAGGAGTGACTACAGAGCTTGGGAACTATCACCCCATTAGCCTGACGTGTCTGATATGCAAAGCTATGGAATGCATCATCATGGACCTAATAAACAAGGATATAGCGAATCTCCAAACTCTGGATCCCACACAGTTTGGTTTTGTGAAGGGTAGATCATGCCTGTTCAACTTGGTTGACTTCTTTGAGTCAGTCACCAGAGCGGTGGATGAAGACAAGGCAGTTCATACAGCCTACCTTGATCTGGCCAAGGCTTTTGATACCATTCCCCACTCAGGAATCATAAAAAACTCACTAAGCTTGGCATCAACCCCTATATCACTAGGTGGGTTGCAAACTGGCTCATAGATAGAACCCACAGTGTGAAAGTTGCTGACTCCAAGTCAGAATGCCGATTAGTCACAAGTGGAGTTCCACAGGGTTTGGTCCTGGGTCCTCTCCTGTTTGGTATCTATTTCTCTGAAGTCCAGGCCAAAACAAAGGGACTCTGGCTGACAAAGTTCGCAGATGATTGCAAGTCGGGAGCTATTATTAACTCCTCAAGGGATGTGGACATCCTACAGGATGGCCTCACTGTGACCAACGACTGGTGTCAAAACCACGGCCTTAAGCACAATGCCAAAAAATGTGTCATCATCCCCTTTCGGAAAAATCCAGTTCCCATGAATTACCACATTGATGGCAGTCCACTGAACACAGATGCTATAAGAGATCTGGGAACACAGGTTGGCAGCAACCTCTCTTTTGATCATCACATTGCCACTGTGGTCAGAAAGTCCTTCTATGTGGCACATCTCATTACTAAGGCTTTTGCATCCAGGAAGAATGAGGTCATTGTCTCCCTCTACTCTTCCCTCATTAGGCCAATCATCGAGTACAATGCCCCATTTGGCATGTACCTCACTAGACACCTGCAGCAACTGGAGAGGCCACAAAAGTATCTCACAAAGAGGATCCTAGGCCTTAAACACTTGTCCTATATGGACAGACTCAAAAAACTCCAACTATTCTGTGTCTCATATTGCCTACTTAGAGGCGATCTCTGCTTGACTTACAAAGCCATGTCTGACCCAGCTCTGTTAGAAATGCTACATCTAAAGAAATCCCAATCCCTCCACACCACATGCTCCAAAGACCTCAACTTCATTACCACAATTAACAGAACATGCTGGAGGGACAGGTTCATAACCCAGAGACTGCCCATGTTATGGAACAGACTTCCCATACATGTCAAGCAGAGCACTTCACTGACCCTCTTCAAGAGAAATCTTGATGAGTGGATGGGAAACAGAAAATTCACCCCAGAGATAACACCAGTGGCTCTACTCAACAGAGGCACTGGGAACTAAGGTCGGGTGGCACTATGCCAGGGTAATCCTATGGCTAGGCTTGTAAAGGGCCCAGGGCCATTAGCCTAGTATTCATTTATGAACCTATTTTTGTCAAATCGTACCTTTTCAAAAGCTGTTCTTTTCTCAGTGAGTCATGACCTAACAAAATGCAATGTGATGAAGTGAATGATGCCTGTAATTTATTGCCAGTTTGGAAATTCCTTGTTAGCCAGACGTCAACTCTAGAATAATCTGATTAATGTAGTTAAGCTTATTCCTTTACTCTGACATTATTTCAAAACATAAAACACTTTGGTTGCCTGTTTAAATCTTAACTTTGTACAAAAATATCAGAAATACTCTGCTTCTTGCTATCAGATCATATGAAAAGAATATTCTTTATCTGGGAAGTTTATTTGATCTCACAGTTACAGAGTCTTAAACTTATATCTGTATACTTTCTTTACTCCAGGTTTAATTACCTTATCTATCATTATGTTACCCTGAATGTACTTTAATGTCAATGTCTGATACACCTAATTTACAAAATTAAAACTGATGTAATTTTCCTAATTGTGGTTCTTTGTGTATCATAGTTCGAATGCCTTAGACAAATGTCACTATATTACAGGAATGTAACCCCTAATCAGTCATAAATCTATAATTTTCTATCTTGATTACAGCTATTGCAACATATATGAAGACAATCAGAAACAAATGTTACAATGCATTAGGCAAAACTACATGAAGATCAGCAGTGTGCAGGCAGAGCTGATTCAGAGACATGGTAAGGTTGTGCCAGCAAGAAAAACTATGAGGTTGGCATTATATATTAATGGCAGAATAGAAGTCATGGAAATGAGCAACATTATGCTAGAGAGACCACTGCAAATGCAAATGCGAGTAAACAATATATTGGCACAATTCGTAAGGATAAATTGTATGCTCAGTAGTGACTTCCAGCAAGTTTACACACAATGATTTCTCCATAACAAGGAGAACAACCATGCTTTGATGCTAGGTGTAGCAGGAGTCAGATGAGCAGTACATGATAAGGGACACTTTTGCAGACAGTGTTTGTTACTACATACCATCATCTTGGTGACAGGAACAGTCAACCACCATTATATGGACGGAGATGCCATACAGCACCTGGCAGAAAAGTGCATTCCTCACATGGATTCTCATGGGATGCATTGAATTCTGATCCCTGTGGACACTAAGGTATGTGTGACTTTGAGTATTCTAGCTACAGAGACATTTCAGTGACCATCAGTGGACACTGTAAGTGCATCAAAGGCTTATGCCTCATGCATATAATATCACTGCCTTGACATAATCCTTCATTATGTGGATCAATATATATGATTCCTATGACCATAGAGGAGTGAATCAACACTATGAGTGTTTTCTACAAAATATCCTGATTCCTTGGGGCCATTGACTGCAACAATACCATTATCAAGGTCCTGATTGGTTCACATGAACAATGGTGCATCAATCATAAGTTTTCATTTCATCAATTACCAGATTGTATGCAGAACATAGGGTATCATATATAATGTGTCTATGCACCTTCCAGGTAATTTCTATGACCCCCCCCCCCCCACACACACACATCTAGCGCCCTTTTGAATTGTACTAGCAATTTGTATAGATGGGGTGACTTCCCTCAGGGATATCTAATTGTTGATGTTGTATATGACATGGATCCATGTCTCATGACACCAATGTGCAACCTACAGAGTATGTCTGAGATGCAATATAACTCAGACAAAAACATCATATAGAATGTGACTAAGGTAAGCCCGCTTGCACTGCCTAGAGTCCTGTGGTGGCATGTTGCTGTATGATCCAGAAACCTGAAACAAGATATTTGATCTCTGTGTAATTATGCACAACATGACTGCAAAAATACAGCTAGAGCAGGGAATTGCCATCAGAGGACCAGCTAAACCAGAACCAGCAGCCAAGGATATACCAGTTAAGGGGATATTCAAGGATCTGGTTGCAAGGCAGAAGTGGGCACAATATACTATGGCAAAGATACAGTGCGTAGCCCATAACTACTGGCCAGATTAGACACAATAAAAGATTAAAACTGATGCATGCAATACTACTCCCAGGCAATGCTCTACACCACACTGACTGACAATGGTGTTCATCAGACATAACCTATAATATCAATGTGAGGACAGGACTCCGTAATCATCATATGCACAAGCTGGAAGTAGCACAGTGACAGAAATCAGCAACAGCCACAGTGCTGGGAGTTGAGTAAGGACATGGAAGGAAGTGTGTGATATAAACAGGGTAATGAGGAGTTTTTTAAAATGTGAAGGGGGAAGTAGTGCTTTCTGAGGGGGGGGGTAGGTGTCTAGCAGTACTTGGTATATGCTCAATATAGGTACAAAGGGACACAGCTCTTGATGATGTACTTTCACAGTGTTTATGTGAGTGTGACAGGTGCTATGGGACCTCAGATGGGAAGACTGTGGACCCTAGATGTCCAGTCACATTTGAGCTCCTCTGATGAATGTCACTAGCACCAGTACCCACTGGCTGGGATGACAGCAAACCCTAAATTTGTGACTGCTTGGCAATTGCATGTGTCTGACCACCATATACTCCATATACTCTACAGCTTTGTGGGTGACCACAGCATGATTCTGCAAGAAGACCACCAGTGGGTGATATGGATAAGATATCAGTATCTGAACATGACCTGCTCACCAAGTAAAGTGCACCCAGAGCGGATGCAGACATGTGGTGCCCAAGAGAATAGTATGCTCCTAGTGCAATAAAGGTTGAAGGACCCAGGGTGAAAGTGATAGCACCCAGGTGCCTGTCCAAAACACCAGTGAGTTGAGCTATGTAGTGATATCTCTCATGTACATTGTCATGCAGGGCAATCATTACACCAGCTACTTCTGTCATGATGGTTGTGGTATTTGCCTGTGCCTGGATGAGTGCCTTGCACATCCATTGTGTACTGACTATAGTGGGATCCACATCAGCCAATTTCTGAGAGGCATGAAGGTTGGAGGTAATTGCCAATGTCCCACCCCTCCTGAGCTCTGTGGAGGTGCATTGATATCTGAAGCTACATAGGCAAGGGACAAAGATGCACCTTGAGTATGTACGCCCAACATGATATATCCTTCCATAGATTCTGAACAAATTGGATGGGTGTGAAAAGCAACAGAACCATGCCATTGGACACAGGTGGTATAGTGCCCTTATTCCAGTCATGATTGCTAATAATGGAACTCTGCCCTTAGATTTTGCTACCATAAGGCCACCATTGCCATCAGCATCTGAGGTAGCACAGATATCAGTTATGTGCTCTTCTCTGGTGCAGTACCCCATAACCACAGAATCAGTGAGAGGAGACAGATACACTACTAATATGTGGATATCCCAAGATGTTGTGATGTTCCAATAGTACTGATAAATGGCATGCAAAGAATGTAAAAAAATGTACCTTGTTTAGTGTACCCTCATGTCAACATCCCAGATATGCTTTTAGAGGACAGATGGTGGTGTGAGCATCCCTGAGCTTATAACACATACTTGCCCTAAACTGTGTCACTAACATACAAGAATACCAACATGGTACATCCCCAACAGACATGCAAAATGGTACATCCAGTTTAGAATCCACATCAAGGCCACCATGCTATCAACGTTCTTTTTATCTCCCCAAAGAATGATGACAGGATATCTTCCTTGCTGATGAAGGTGATAAGCAATGATAGACCTCCAGCCATGGCCATTGTATCCTGGGAAGGGGCATGAGCCTTATAGCAGGCATGCAGGATCATGCCATTCACCATGTGAAAGCCCTGATGGACTGCTCTGTTGTAACCATTCACCACATTCACTTCTACCACCAGCTCACACTACATACCATTATGGAAGGACTGGTTACTCTTTTCTTTTTCCAGTATTTGCCATCTGTACTCACAAAGGACCTACAGTAGTACTTCCATCTCTGTTTGGTAGAACTATTCTAGGTGCCTTCTCTCCTTTGGCACTATACCTCAGCCTACAATATGGTTAAGGTTAGTGAGTGGACTCATCATATGCACAGCACAACTGTAGTATACACACATCCACGTGATGGTTGTGTCACCATAACAGACAACACCTTCCATACTTCAATATTATAAGATAGGTCCCATAGCATTCCAGTGCATTTTATACTTGATGCAAGACCACAGACAGTGTACATCACAATACAGTCCTAACTGTCTGTGCTGCATAACAGTGGTCATAGTACCTCACACAGTCCCACAGCCAATACCATGGTGGACTATCTTCTGCCTGCACCAGAATCCAGTTCTCAGGCATCCATTGTTATAACCCTCCCTATGCTTCTCACACACTTACCTGTACTAGGTGCCAACAGAGCCCACCCCCCAAAAAATTGCATTTTCCCAGTCAATCCCCATTTGTATATGGCCTGTTTCACTTTGCCCCATCACAAGATGCGTCCTCCTGTGATGCATGGTACACTATAGATATATACCACACAGCACACATACCTCCAAGTGCCCTCACCCCAGTCGTCAGCAGGTAGATATTGAAAAATCACCCTCCACTGACAACACAAGAATACTGCTGTTGTCCAGTCATTCTCCTCACTTGTCGTTGCCTCATGTACCCTTACCACTGCAGTTGCAGAATTTTTTTTTCATCTGTAGAGCAAAATCCTTATCCACTACTAATTCCCCCTTTGATTCTAGAAATTCCCATAATACAGTGAGCACTCCAATGGCCCTGGCCAAATTTATCTGCAATTCCAGGGCTCATAGCATAACAGTTATGCTAAATAGGCAATTTATGGTAAATGTGTCTGACCTGTACATACAACACATTATGTACCAAGCCTTGGCTCTGCATCAATGCCTATTACCACTGATGTGCACCCATAAATGAATGTGAAGTGCACTACACATGTGTGGGCAGGTCATGACTCCTAAAGATTTACTAATCAGCCTAGGGTGATGTGTTGCAAACATGGGCAGGTATTTGAGTTGTATTGTGTACATGCCTTTATGCCAAGGTATTGACCCCGAAACCATCTTGGCATGATGTTTGGTAATATGCAGATATATTGTAGAATTGGGCTTCATCATTCTTCTCTGCTGCTCATTGTTGTGCATCACATAACACCTTCAATGTACAGCTATGCAAAGCTGCTACCATTTTCTTTTAACTGAGAAATGGTCATGGCTTTTGAAGGTGATGTAGAATGGCTCATACGCAGTGAGACCAAATGTTTTTTCTATAAACTACAGAGAGACTGCTGGGAATTCCTGCTGGGGTGTTAGCATGGGTTTGCTAGTATAAAAGGGATGCCTGGAACTGTTTTCTCAGGACAGTGAGTGATGCTATGGGCATCACCCACTCTGCTGAGCAGTGCTGGCATCAGTATATTAGGAGCTCAGGGACACTGAATCATTGTGCTATAGTCAATATTGCTGACAGCTGGCTATTGGTAAGATACAAGGATAAGTCTTCAGCTATATGCAAGACATGTGGACCATTGATAGCTTTCTTTTTCTTTTCTGTTCTTCAGCAGCTAGTGATGTAGGATAAAATAAGCTAATTTGCAACAGGCACCAAATAAAGATTGTCCAAGCAAAGGGATACATATACACCATTAATGCTATGCCTTGGTATTTGTTAGAGACCTGCTACATTGTCCAGTTTATCATTTCTCATACTTAGAATAACCTTTGCACACATATTTTATATGCTTTATATATTGCATGCCTTGTCATTAATAGGTTGATATATTCTATTGTCTATACTACTACCAGAGAGTTCCTCCAGTGGCATAGTGATGGTGATTGGGCTAACAGTGGGTGTTCCACCACCACCATCTCAGGTGACAATATCTACTTTGGACATAACTGTTTGCCTTTTTTTTACAGTGAAATATCCATGATCTTACTCTGCTATTCATAAATGGTGCCTTGGTCAGTCTGTCCAGCCTTACTCCTCTTCTACTGTCCTATCATACTTCCCTGCAAATGCCAGTTACACCTGGCATACAATGGGCATACATGAGACATTTTTTTTGCTGAAGAAGAATGGTGGATGTCCTATGTTTTGGAACATTAATGCCACAAGGTATCTGTGGCCTATGCTTAATATATTTTGGCATCTGTGACTGTGCCTACATAGCATTGTTACCATGGTACCATGCTGTGCAATGGTGGGTAGGTCATGTTTACCATCTGATGATAGTTCCTTTGGGCAAAACATTTCAGGCTCCTGGGATTGTTCAGCCTAGCTTCCATGCTTCCTGAACAGTCTTTGCATCTCATGCACGTTTTGCATTCTATACAAATGGAGGGGGGACTATTTAAGTGGCATTTAATCCTGTCCTTTGTGGAAGACACACTGCTTTATTACCATTTCATCTGGTCTGTATGTTTTACTATGCTTGCTACTACATACTTAACATCATTTTACTGTATTGTAGTTTCTGAGTTCCCCAGACCATTCTGTGCTAGAGGGAAGTGCCTCAGCTTATCAGGAGTGGTAAGCACTAGGTAGCCTGTCTACCACAATAGGAGTGGTTTCTAGCTCCATTTCAACTTTCTGCTTTAAAAGCCTGTGTTTGCACGGGTTTGCGTTCCGTGCAGTGCAACTAAGCTAAGGTAAAGTATTACCGGCACCAGAAAGTCTGCTCTTCAATTTTTCCTTTAGACCTTGCTAGTTCCCTTCTCTCTTGCATTTAACTAGCTTATTCGCTTAGCACTTCATCTGTTTTCTTGTAGCAATTACTGTAGCACACATAAGTGCTAACAGCACTAAACGTCCTATAAGGAAACAGCTCCAGTACTTATTAATAATGAGCAACCCTCCTAGCATGTCTAAAGGTCAGTTCCCTGTGCTTTCTCCTATTAACCTAGTGAACTTGGGCATTTTGAGACAGTGTAGCAACTGCCTCATGTACACAGACAACCCTCTCCTCTTACCTCCCAACACTCAGACTTGTGGGAGATGCACTTATATATCCAAAGTGGAAGACATGCACTCTTCAGCCAAGACCAGAATAGCTGGTCAAGAGGAGAAGGTCAACACCTGTGCCACATCACATGGAACACATAGCTCTCCAGAACACCCACCATCACAGCTATTACAGAAAAACGCACGGAGGCTCTCAATATAAATCTACCCAAACAACAGAGACCTCCAAATCAGAAACACATTCCACCACAACACAGCGCAAATCTCAAGACACATAGCTCACCTACACAGTGTGCCCCTCAACCTAAGCCCCTAAGACAAAACAGCTTGCCCAATACACTAATCACAGGTGACTTGATAGTGAGGCACACTAATGTCCCACTCACTAGGTTGAATAAGGAGAAGGTAACAGTCATCTGTTTGTTGGGTGCCAGGATCCGACACATAACATATGCAATCACATCACTCCACAACAAGTACAAGTATGACTCTGCCATTGTCCATGTGGGTGTGAATGACCTGAGACGTACCTCCCTGGACTACATGAAAAGAGACATGGAGGAGCTCTCGGATTATGTGGCCCAGGCAGGTATGACCCTAACCCTGAGCAGCATCCTTCCATCGCTCAAAATGATACCACAGTGCAAGCAGAAAATGATTGACTTCAACAACTGGCTAAGTTTCTGGTGTCGTTCTAAGGGGATCCAGTATCTGTCTGCTTGGGATGACATGACTGACAGACCTCGATGCTTTGCCAGAGATGGCTTGCATCTGTCATCCCTATGTTTCCAGATACTGCCTAAGGCTATTGCCACCCCTATAGTGCCTTTTTCAGGCAGTGTTCCAAAGACCAAATTACCATAGTAACAGCTATAAATAAATGTAATCCCAGGGTCATGCTGCTCAATGCTAGAAGTATAAATCTCCAGATACACTCACTCAAAGCACTCCTCAAAATGAAGAACATTGACATTTGTGCTGTAACAGAGACCTGGTTTAAAATAGCAGAAAGTACCTCAGTGCTACCAGGCTATAACTCATTCCACACCTTTTGGCCCCTGAAAATGGACCGAAGCTCCAAAGGCGGTGGCGCCTTCATATTCATAAAGGTTATGCACACCTCCAGACTAGTAGCCCAACATAAAGCATCGGAGATACTTCAGGTGCAACTAACAGTGGGTAAGACGGCGATTCAGGTCATAGCCCGCTATAGGTCCCCAACCATGTCCCAAGACTCTCATTCCATGTTCCTAAGCAAATAACGAACTAAAAATGGTTCAGGGTACAGAGAGGTGCAGAAGAACAAGTCAAAAATAAAAAGATAAAACTGCACCCAACTTACACAACACAAGCGTTTATTAAAACCAAAAACAACAAAAAAATGTAAGCGCTTTCATGACTGCTACTGTCGCTTCATCAGACAAGAATAAACATCTACTGCTGCACTTTAAATAACACATGTAACAATCAATTAATATATAGCAGCTTTGACTCATCTAACCTAGTTAAAAACTTTAAAAGATTTAAAAACATAGCCTAGGAACTAAAGTGCTGAGCAAGTAAAGATATATATATATATATATATATATATATATATATATATATATATATATATATATATATATTATCTTAAATATTTAAAATATAAAAAGCAGAAATATATAGAGAGCAAATTCAGTGCCTGAGGCATCGAGATTTCAAAAAAGGTTTCAAAAATGTTAAGTCATTTAAACCAAGATATTTCTCAGCATTCAATAAAAGAATCCATTTTTGCTCTATGCTTTCAGTCTGGTTCTCTAAGTCACATGAACTTGAAAGTCTTGTAGAATATATGCATACCACCACCGACTTCTTAATATTTACCTACTATCACTCAATGGTTGAAATAAATGTTTTGGATATTTTGGTTAGGAAATCTGAGTTGAGTGGACTTGATAGCAGCATATACAGGAAACCCATTAGGAAAAATGCTCTTCTGCATAAAACGAGTATGCACCTGAGACATTCCTGGAAATGTACTGAAGGGACAGATTTATAGGATCCTCAGATTGCACAACAACGATGAGGAGGCTAAGGTGGCACTTGAAAATGTTAAGCAAGAATTTATATCTAGGGGCTATTCCAAGAGAGAGATTGAAGCCACTATAGTTGAGGCATGGACACAAAGAGGAAGTAGATGTAGACCATATTTGAATGATAGACAGAGTGATGTTGTAAATGTCTCCACCAGAACTAATGATAAGTTTAGAGTAGTCTCCCAGTATTCAAGTGACATTAATAAATATACTTCTATTATTAAAAGAAACTGGCATATTCTAGAGGAGGTTCCAGGATATTTGGAAAAGATTGGTAATTTTCTTTTTCCTTTAGAAATAATAAGTCCCTGAAACAACACCTCTGCAACAAAGTAAGCATTAGTAAACCTATTTTCTCAATGCGTACTGGTACTTTTCCATCCAGACGTTGTTCTGCATGTCAGTACATTTACAGCAATACCACCTTTGCCCATCCTTTGCGGAAGTTTACTCTTACTTCTAAATGCTATGTTGACTATAGAGCCATGAACTTAGTATACTTCTCTTTTTGCCATAAATGCTATGTATTTTATATAGGCAAAACAAACAGAATGTTCAAGGATAGAATTTTAGAACATGTCAGAGATTAATAATTGCAAAGCAAACAATGCCTTGGCCAATCATGTTAAACAGACTGACTGCACACACTCCTTTAAGTTTTTTGCCATTCAAGTTGTATATTCAAACATACGGGGCGGTGACTTAGAGAACCAGACTGAAAGCATAGATCAAAAATGGATTCTTTTATCGAATGCTGAGAGATATCCTGGTTTAAATGGCTTAACATCTTTGAAACCTTTTTTGAAATCTTGACGCCTCAGGCACTGAATTTGCTCTCTATATATTTATGCATTTTATATTTTAAATATTTAAGATAATATATATATCCCTTAAATACATCAATGGACATAAAAAATGCATCTTTCTCTCAGTGCTTCTTGATAAAATCTGTATAAAATGCAAATAGTTATGTTTGTGAGAAAACTGGTTTCTCAGTCTAGCTATCTACAATCAACTCTACTTTTAAAACATTTCTATATGAAATGGCAACAAGCTGTAGAATTCCAACTAGTTTATTGTTAGCGCTTTCGTTCAGGAAATACATGAACTTCTTCAGACAAAGAAAGCCCAAGAGTCCTCAGTTATATTAAAACTGTCAATTAAGATGAGGTAATTAATTATAAAACCAATTAACATAACTCAAGAAATTTAAAGAGCAAGTACAAGGTAAAATGTATATGTGATTAAACATAAATGCTTTTTTTAAAAATCAGCAACAATTTTAAAACCACAACACATCAGTCTTATTAACAGTCTTAATTTTCTTATATGTATAAGTTAATCTGTTAAATGCTAGATAACAACTTAAACAACTCAATCAAATGGAAATATAAAATTCGTATGAATGTATAAAGATAAATATGTATAAATAAATGTTTATAAATTCATTCAACTAATAAAAAGTTGTTATACAACCAAATTTCATCTTTGGAGAGCTTTCAGTTTCAAAATACATTTTATCGAGCAATTTGTCAAATGTTTTATCTACTGATTGTTATTCTAAAGTCAGTTTAAACGAAGTGAATAGTGCACACAGAAGAATTAAGGAAAGTTTAAATTACCTGTTTTTGGAAAACAGTATTGAAAAAGACAAATATAATTACCTGCGCATGCCAGCACCAGTAACACTAGTTTTATTTGGATCTCCCAAAATCCACAAAAATATAATGAATCCACCCTTTAGGCCAATTGTGGATGGCAGGAGATGCATTACTTATGCATGTGCCAAATATGTGGACAGTAAGCTTAAGCCATTTATTTGCAGGGAACCACAAATTTGTAAGGATTTGTGGTTTTTTTTAGAGAATATTAATTCTCTTGAATTTGACAGAGAGTGCAATTTCTTGACGGTAGACATAAAAGATCTGTATACCGTCATACCTCAAGAGGTTGGCATTGAATGGGTTAGTGAATTTCTATTTTTGAAAGGGATGGACCAGCAAGAGATAAATGTAATTGCATCTTTGTTAGATCTAGTTTTGAATAATAACGTTATGCTTTTTGACAAAGAATATTTTTGCAAAAAAACTGGGGTAGCCATGGGCTCCCCATGTGGAGGCAGTCTTGCAAATTCAGTCATGGCATTTTGAGAAAGACATTTCCTATTTCAGAACTCCATTTTCAAGGAAAATGTAAAATGGTACACTAGATATCAGGACATTTTTTTTTTTTATATGGAAAGGAAGTCTAGATTTAGTAACAACTTTTATTAATGAAATCTCCAAATTCACAGGCTTCCTAGATTTCACTTATGAGTTTAACACAGACTCCATTAATTTTTCTGGACATGTCACTATCTAAAGATAGATCCAACAATAGATTTAAGGCTAGTATTTCAGGAAACCTACTTACTCGAACACTTTTCTACACTTTAGTAGTAGCCACCCATTCCACCAGAAAAGGGCAGTTATTAAGGGCCAACTGGTTAGGACAGCCAGAATGGTCTCATCAGAGACTGACTTTCTGTTTGAATGTAACACATTGAAAGTCATGTTTCATGAAAGGGGCTACCCAGAACAACTTTTTCAACAATTGTTTGATGAAGTTGCTACTAAAAGGACTACTGGCCATTTTAAATCTATTCTATGCAGGGGTTATGGAGAAACAGTAGGTGATACTCCCTCTGATGAGCATAGGGAGAACAGTATTAGGAATTATAATAGTAGAATAAGCTTTCTTATTACTTTCTCTATTGATGCACATGCTATTAAGAATATTATGATTACGAATTGGGCTATAATATTAGAGGACAGTGCTATTAATAGGAAATTGGGAGATAGACCTCATATTACCTATAGAAGAGGCCTAAATTTTAAAGATTTATTGGAAAAGAACAATAAAAAATGCCCCAACAACTGGGGGATGAGAAAGTGTGGGAGATATCAGCAGTGCCAGCACATTATGGTATCTAATAAAGTTTGCATACATAACAAAATCTACACCATCAATGGAAAATTTAACTGTGAAACAGCAGTAGTATATGCTGCTTTATGCCAATGTTGCCAAAGCTACTACATTGGTAAAACTGAAAGAATGTTTAAGCAGAGAATTTATGAACACCAATACCAAATTAGTAGGGGTAATGCCACAAATACTTTGGCTAGACACATTTTAGAACACCCCACACATAAATTCCAGTTTACAATATTACAACAAATAGTTAGGAACATTAGAGGTGGGCCCTGAGAATTATAACTTGAAGAAAATGAGCTTGTTTGGCAAATTAAAACATATGCACATGTTCCACCAGGGCTTAATGAATGCTGCTCGATAAAATGTATTTTGAAACTGAAAGCTCTCCAAAGATGAAATCTGGTTGTATAACAACTTTTTTATTAGTTGAATGAATTTATAAACATTTATTTATACATATTTATCTTTATACATTCATACAAATTTTATATTTCTATTTGTTTGAGTTGTTTAAATTGTTATCTAACATTTAACAGTATTTAGATTAACTTATACACATAAGAAAATTAAGTAATAAGACTGATGTGGTGTGGTTTTAAAATTGTTGCTGATTTTTAAAAAAAGCATTTACATTTACTCACATATACATTTTACCTTGTATAACACTGGCTCTTTAAATTTCTTAAGTTATGTTAATTGGTTTTATAATTAATTACCTCATCTTAATTGACAGTTTTATTTTAACTAAGGACTCTTGGGGTTTCTTTGTCTGAAGAAGTTCATGTATTTCCTGAACGAAAACGCTAACAATAAACTGGTTGGAATTCTACAGCTGCCTGTCTTTGTTTTTGTTTTTAGCTACAAGTTTATTTTTTTATTTTGTGTTTATTTCTATATGAAATCTCATTGTACATCAATAATTCATTATTACATTGTTTATATAATTCCTTCAGGAATTTATGAATTCTAATTTTACAAATCTATATAAATGTCAGCAGTTTCACTTTTTCTAAATGCAGTAAAAATTTATTCTACTGCCTGTTATATAACAGAAAAGTAGCATAATATCTCACCTTTAAATGTACATTTTCTGATTTAGATTCTGTAACAATACTTGACATATTTATGCAGTTAGTACCTTGTAGTCATGTTGAAGTGTATTTATCTCAGAGTTAACTGTCTAGCTGTTGCTTTTCATTCAGCAGGATACTCATTCAGTTATTCTGAAGATAAACTTGAAGAAAACTAAACATTTGACTGATTTCATTGTGCAACATTTCAGTGTTTTATCAGATGCTAATAATAAACATAACTCTCTCTCTCCTATTTTAGTTTAAGTATACATTTAAGCATTACAGTTCAAATCATTAGGTTAAGTTGAAGTCTTATTTCTGTAAAGGCAGTGGTACTGGAAATCAAACTGAAATGTTGTAAATGAGTTAACTTTGTGTACAAAGTTTCCTTATGTGGCATTTTTTTTCACAGCAAGGACTGTTCTCTGTCTCAGACTAGTTATCTATCTTACAAGGACAAAACGTGAGTCATGTACTTGTGATTTTTAGTAATGTCTCTAAATGAGCAACATGTGCTTCAATCTGTACTCATGTCAGTCTATAACTTACTCTTTCCAGTACAATGACTTCACAAATGCAATGAGTAAAGAAGTCATTTTTAGTTTTTGGAATGGTTTAAATCAGTTCAGACTGCATCATATATCATCACAAAAACAGGCATGAGTACTCATAGATCTATATAGGAAGCAGGTGGCAATGTGCTGCTCCATATTTTCCTGTTTACCAGCCAGTGTTACACTTCATTTGTTCTGTATCATAGACCACTTCTAAATTTTTCATTCCAACACTTTTAACTAAATCATAACTAGTTCCAGATATTCACAGTTTGAACCCATCAGCTGCTCACAGTTTGTATAATAAAGCAGACCACTAACCTCTAGCTAGATTTATGTTTTTTAGATTGCATAGTACATACACAGTTCATTCAACTCATAAGAATGTATATTACATATCTATTTCTTCTTACTAAACCATCACGTACATTGATCTTATTTGCAGCATTTTTTACTTAATTAAAATCATATGAAATCTTGTTAACTGGTTAAAACAACATACGTGCATTCCCCCATACTTACCAGCCTTAGACAGACAGACCTACACAAGCTGGATGCTTGTTACAACAAAATTGCTGAATTTGCCACTGGAACCTCCTACCACAGCCATCATTGTACCTCCCTTAAAGAACTAAACTGGATTGAACTCCCACAACTCCTTCACTTTAATCAACTCACCCTCGCTCGTAAACGTATTAACCACCCCCTTAACATCCTTCCCTTCAAACCCTTCTCCAACCCTATCATCCCATTAGGCCCCTAAGATCAAGCAACAAAAATCAAGTCACTGTTATCAAACCCAAAAACTCAGCAGGAGAAGCCATATTTTCATGTACCATATCTAAACTTTGGAACAATCTTCCACCCTCTATAACTACTCTAACTTCCAGCAGCCTTTTCAAGACTGCACTCAAATTCCACTTAAATTTGCACTGGCTTTGTCCTTGTTCTAATCCAGACTAACACCCCCACACTTACCTCCCCCCACCTAGACTCTTAACCCAGCTATAATAACCACAGTCAGAAATAGCTAGTTGTCTTTACATACTTTAACATCTTGTCTGACAACTTTGTTACTAATATTAGAAGCGACAAGAAACTTAACTTGAAATATTTGCTGTATATACTGTTGATAATCAATATCTTGTCATTGTATTAAAGCCAACAACCTGTAATGTTGTTTACTATTGCAGCAACTTTGTATCTCTTATTTATCATGTACATGATGTGGAGCTTTCCTCCCCAGGCATCCACTGAAAAAGGACCTGCATCCAGTCGGAATTTCCCAGTAAACAAATGTAAATAAATAAAATGTGTTTCATTAACTTACATTTATTCAGCAGTTTAAGATGAAGTGTTTTGAATAGTTGTAAACAGTTAATCTCTCAATTCTGTTGTTCCTGGTAAACTCTATTTCACTTCACTGCATTTTTTATGGGAAATACTCCTTTGCTGTGAATTTCACAATACAGGTAAAAATTCATAAAATATTACAGGTGAAAGCTCATGACTTATGACTGCTATCTTTCTGCACTTACTTTATGTTGTATCTCCAATATCTACACATGTGGACTTGGCATGTAGTTTTGCTTGTCTTTGCCACTAAAGTCTTTTTACACATGTCTCCTCAGAACAAGGCCCCAGTTGTAGTAAAATGATGACTCATGTGACATAGGTTTAACAGATAAGACCAATATTTAATTTATATAGCAATTTAGATATATGCACTGTTACTAATAGCTGTGATGGGAGGTGAGATGGAAATGCACTGTCAAGTATAAGAAGGAAACTAAAATAATTTATACTCTAATTTAAGAATAGCCTTTTCTGTTTTGCCCATATACTAATTTAAAATATCTACAATGACTAGTGGTGAAGTACATATTAAAAATCGTGTTATTACATCCTTTCCTCACTGGAATGAGAAGCACTTACCCCTTGCTTTCTGTGATACTAAGCAGAAGGAAACTATGACTTTTGTCATGTCATCTCTTCTTCCTGCTATCACTTGCCCTGTTACTAGACTGAATTCAGTATGTGATCTTTTCAGTGCAACCTTGTTCAAAATATCCTGTCTGCATGGAGCTATATTTTGGATATATATATTTATAGTTTGTGTTCTTGCATATCAGCATAAGGTAGTCTGTACAATATATTCAGTTGAATGTTCAAGGATTCTGCTTAATTTCGGTTTATTCCTTTAGTTTATAAAATCAATTTAAAGAGATCTATATGTAACCATTTGAAATGTCTAGACTCGCTGCTATTCATATGCTTAGTTATTAGACTGAATATGCATACTCAATCTAATAACTAAACAATTGAAAGCAGATAGTCACAAAATGAAAAGTCCAAATATTAAGCAAATGTTTCTAGATGTATGCAAAATAATAAAATGTATTACAGGTAAGAAAATGTACAGTTGTGTAAGATCTTACCATAACAGTAGATGCCCTGCTTCTCACTGTTACAGTATTCTTCACTCTTGGGATTTTCTGCCAATGAGAGACAAATGTCCAGCCAGCATACCAAAGCCTTTACACCTTCTAGGCACTATACATCAGACATATGTCCTACATGCAAGGTGTAAGGTACACATGTGATGTACAAGTACCTAAGCCTCAGAACTTCTTTGCCACCAGTCCAAACGATACCTTTGAATTCAGACTGCATGCCATTCATCAATTTGGTTCAACTACCAGGCCTTCTAAAGAAAAGTTCCCACTGGGGTCACTTCTTTCATTTCTTTTTTTTCTGTCTCTCTCTTTACTTCAATTTACTTGTCATCCAGGAAGGGAAAATGTGCAGGAAGCAGATTCCCTGTAAAGATTGACACAAAAGGTGCCTTTTTTTTCTTCTTTAGGTGCCACACACAACCATATTCAGTGTGGGATTTACCAAATGTTTGTCCCTCGGATGCTCTGTTGTCATCTGTCATCTGTTCTATTTATTTGGAAAAACAGTGGTTGTAGCTTTAGGCTCAGAGCACCTTGGCCATATCAGACCACCCCAACATTCAGCCACCTCTTAAGAGAAGAAAGACAAAAAGGGATGTGCTGATCCCACTCCTGTCCACCCTCCACCAGGCATCTCCATTGCATTGAGTGAAGAATCCATGGACCAGCCAGTGCTAACATCAGTACCCTCTGCTGCAATCCAGTTGGTGGCCAACATGGTGATGTCTACCCACATGTCCAATGAGGCTGTAGTTATGTATTGTGCAGATATGAAGCAGGAACCATGGCTAATTATTTCAGAGGGCCCTAGAGGGATTCCCCAAATACTTGTTAGAGAAGAGGTGCCTGGCACCTTTGTTGAATCTACTAGGTAGGAGGTCTCAACTTCCTAGATTTATAAAAGCTGATAGTCCTTTGAAAAATAAGCAGAAAGCTAAACATGTAGCCTCTATGGCTAGGGATCCCCACAAAGAATAGCATGATTTTACTCAGGGGTTTTTCAATGTTTTTATGTTTCTTAAGATTACTCAAGAATTATATGTTCCTGCTTCTGTTCCCCGGCCTTCCACTCCTAGGAACTCTTATTCATCTGATAAAGAGTCAGACTATGGTGAGGAGTCACTGGCTTACTCTTCTTAGATCAACTCTCCTCTTGCCCTCAGATCTGAAAAAGAGTTACTCCCCTATAGAAGAATTGTCCTTTGGGGATATAGTCATTTGTATGACAGAGCACTTAAAGTGGGACTGTTCCCAGGCTTCTGATGTTCAAAAAGGCACTATGAACTTTTGTAGATAGATTCTCCTCAGCCTCCTGTAGTCTTTCCAGTGCTGGATGCCCTTTTGAATACTTTCACTGCAGCTTCTCAGGTCACTCATTCTCATCCTCCTGACCTAAGAAAGTGGACAGATTCTATAAATTTCCTGAAGCCCAAACATTTTTGTATAAAAATCATCCCTCTTATCCTGATATTATTTCTGTAGCCAGTGGTAAGCCATCCAAAATGCTGTTCTCTTGTAAGCCTTTACCTTCTGATAAGAACAGCCATTCAATGGACAGATATGGTAAAAAGTATATTCCGCTGCTATCTTAGCTTTCAGGGCTATTAATTACCAGACCCACATGATTAGGTATGCCCTGATTCTTCCCTGCCTCCATGAGGGAATTCTGGCTGCTATGTCTGATTCACAGAGTAAGGCTTCGCCATTTCCCTTTAGCGTTTTGCCTCTCAGGTGTCTCATCATTGTATTAAATGCAGTTATGATGCTCCTGATGCCTCTTCTAGGGCAGCTGCATCTGGATCTGTAATGAGGAGGTATTCTTAGTTGTGCCTCCTGGCTCTGCTTGACATGCTAGTCACTCAGTAGTGTGACACGCTGACCCCATGCACAAATGGGAAAAATGAAGTTAATACCATGACCGATGTTCAATTTTGGAGGACCATACTATCTGTTATACGTATACTTTAAGTGAAATAAACATGTTGGAATTGATACAAAGGAAATTCAGTAAGAAAGCTTCCTTCCATAAGGCATTTGGAATACAATAAAAGAAAACAGAAAAAATCTGTTTGCAGTGAAGGGCATTTAATGATGACATTTTTAGGGCTTTGCTAGACTAGAAATATACAACAATCACAATGCACAGAGACATGGTAATGCTAAATGTTGCCAGCTATTAAATTTCACATTAAATAGTGATTGTTTATTACTTAGACAATCCTCAGGTTGTAGAAATAAACTTCATTTGGATAATAAAACATATCTTCATTTTACTGCAGTTTATTTAAAAAATTGATAGACGGATGAAGAAAAGGAAATATTTTCATAACATAAAACAGACTGTGACCTCTGTTAGTATTTGTGCTTGGACATAGCAAACTAGAATTAATGACTCTGAGAAGAGTTTTGAAAACAGGAAATATGTTTCCTGTTGCTGGCACAGATATTAAAATAAAAAAATCAAACAGCATATGAAATAAGACAGAACCAAGGATGCAAGAACACTGCATCTCTCAGCATATTCATAAAGATGCTTCCAACCTCAGAATGTACATATGATCTTACAGTCAAGGAGATTGCTGCCAAAAAAACTTGAAAATTCAGGTGCATTTGTAGGATTACCAATATGAACCTGCAACGTCAGGTAAAATGACCATTACAGACTTTGTTATGCATAAGAATGCATTACATGGAAGAAAACACAGTTGTGTAAAATCTTGCCATAACAGTAGATGTCCCACTTCTCACTTTTGGAGTATTCTTCACACTTGGGATTTTCTGCCAAGGACAGACAAAAGTCCAGCCAGCATACCAAAGCCTTTACAGCTTCTAGGCACCATAAATCAGATGTATGCCCTACTTGCAAGGCATAAGGTGCATATGTGATGTTCCTTTGTAAGATAAGTAGAGTTTAAGTCAACCACTGCACACTAGACAAAAGAAATCAATGTTCGTCTACTGTTGTCCCAGAAATATCAATAGTCTTCATAAAATTGATATATGCATAAATGCTTTAACCAAAGCAAAATCATACCTCGTCACTCATCACATTTGCAGGAGACCATAATACAGCATACCATTTTGAGTGAAAGTGTATTTATTGGGTTTCTGCTGTTTAACATGATTGCCAAGGAGTATATGAAAAAAAAAAAAAGATCCATCAAGTTGGATGCAAATGGTCAAGCTCAGTAATTGGAACAGTACATGAGCCCTGCCATGTTCAAAATAATAAAAATCAAACTCAAAAAGGTTATGTTCAATATTACACTTAAATAGTTATTTTAGTCGAGGGCAAAAATAGATCAACTCTCCATTTCTGCTCCTTTCTATCAAATATGGTACCTTTGTAATGATTAGATGTTTCCCACAATTCTATCAATTCCAGGGAAAGAAAAATATAGCTGTGGGTTGTTTAGAGGCAAATGTTGAAAAAGAGCACTTCACGGTCTCTGGCATTGAATATCACTAATATATATATATATATATACATTGTTTTCAGGGGCACAATGCCTATACAAAATACATGGATACAGAGTTACATACAGCTAGGTATAAAATCAAGTCTGTTTGACATGTCATATAATGATAGATTTCAAATGACTTAATATTCATTGTAGAAAAAGACTTTATTTTACAAACAGTGGAACAATGAGCACACTGTCCACATGGGTAACATCTGCTGGGTAGATTCGGAAATAGGAAATGCTAATCAGCTATCAAATTTCTTAAAAGAAACAATATGTTGGGCTAAACTTCTGCCCTTCCTATTGGAAAATATGTTAATCCAGAAAAAAAATTGTCCTGAAATAATACACCCCAGTACTGCTCTATAAGTCACTTGATACTATATGTGTTGCAACTAAAAGTGGTTATAAACCTTAAAGGCCTTATGTCCACTTTTTTATCATGCTTCCAGTTTCTATATCCCATTACTTCATCTCTGAAATAGGTGGAAATCATAGTTATTGTTTTATTAACCACTTCTTTGACGTACCCCTTGTTAAGAAACCTAGTCTTTTAAACTTCTCAAGAAAAAGTATCAGTAAGATTGCACATCATTTTGCCTCATAAAAATTGTAAGTATGGAATCTTATAAATATGTGGTAATGGCAGTTCTGGAAGTGTAGAAAGCAATTTTTGTGGAAAATCAGAACCATCAATGCACTTTGCTTTATTAGGACACACCACACCAGCCACAGACCACAGTTTCAATCAAAGGGCATTATCAATGCGCCCGCAATTTACACTAGCCAAAAATAATATATATATTATCTTATATATAATATAATATAATATATATATATATATATATATATATATATATATATATATATATATATATTTCAAAATAGAAACATATATTTCAAAATAGAAACATATCTGATTCAAAACAAATCTCCATAAAATCACATTCCTTTTCAAAACATTCTATCAATAACAAAATGCAAATGAAAAATACCTGCAGATTTTATGTTTATAAACATCTCAAATCAACAGTTTTTATTCCCACTTCTGGGAAATGCCATGTCTTTTGTGTATTCATAGACAAATTTTTCATAAGAATAAACTGGAAATCATTATTCAAAGTATATACTGCCAACCACTTCTGTGGTTATTCGGTGTAAATACAGTGTTCATAGGAAAATACCTAATGTATATGTATATTGAAAAACTAAGTTTAACACTATATGCCAATAATGACAACCAGGTAAGTTAGACAATAAACATGTATTTCTAGAAAAATAATAAATCCAGAATTAAGAATAACAAAAAATAAAAAAATAAATAGAAATATAATTCAATACTGTACAACGCCACTGGGGATGCACAAGCCAGTGCATTTCTTTCTGCAGGTCCCAAGCCCGGATAAATGGGGAGGGTTGCGTCAGGAAGGGCATCCGGCATAAAAATTCTGCCACATCACTTATGGTGCAAAAATGTCATATTTCCATACCGGATCGGTCGAGGCCCGGGTTAACAACGACCGCCACCAGTACTGTTAGCCAACAGGGTGCTGGCAGAAATTGGGCTACTGTTGGCCGAAGGAGAAGAGGAGGGCGAAGGCATGCCCAAAGGCGGGAAGAGAGGAGGAAGGTTAGGAGTGTAGCAGTGAGGGTAGGAACTTTGAATGTTGGCAGTATGACTGGTATAGGAAAAGAGCTAGCTGATATGATGGAGAGAAGGAAGGTTGATATATTGTGCATGCAAGAGACCAGATGGAAGGGAAGTAAGGCCAGGTGTTTAGGAAATGGGTTCAAATTGTTCTATCATGGTGTGGATGGCAGGAGAAATGGGGTAGGGGTTATACTAAAGGAACAATATGCCAAGAGTGTTTCAGACGTGAAGAGAGTGTCTGACAGAGTGATGTTTATGAAGCTCGAAATTGATGGTGTAATGATTAATGTTGTTAGTGCATATGCTCCACAAGCTGGGTGTGTGATGGATGAGAAAGATAAATTTTGGAGTGAGTTGGATGATGTTGTGGTGAGTGTACCCAAGGGTGAGAGACTAGTGATTGGAGCGGACTTTAATGGGCATGTTGGTGAAGTGAACAGAGGGGATGAGGAACTGATGGGTAGGTATGGTGTTAAGGAGAGGAATGCAGAAGGTCAGATGATTGTGGATTTTGCGAAAAGGATGGACATGGCTGTGGTGAATACATATTTTAAGAAGAGGGAGGAGCATAGGGTGATGTACAAGAGTGGAGGAAGATGCACACAGGTGGATTATATCCTATGTAGGAGGGCCAGTCTGAAGGAGATTGGAGACTGTAATGTGGTGGCAGGGGAAAGTGTAGTTAAGCAGCATAGAATGGTGGTCTGTAGGATGACGTTGGTGATCAAGAAGAGGAGGAGGAGTGTGAAAGCAGTGCCAAGGATTAAATGGTGGAAGTTAAAAAAGGGTGATTGTGAAGTGGAGTTTAGGGAAGAGTTAAGACAGGCACTGGGAGGCAGTGGAGAGTTACCGAATAGCTGGGTAACTACAACAAAACTAGTAAGGGAGACTGCTAGAAAGGTGCTTGGTGTGACATCTGGACAGAGGAAGGAGGACAAGCAGACCTGGTGGTGGAATGAGGAAGTACAGGAGAGTATACAGAGGAAGAGGCTGACGAAGAAGAAGTGGGATTGTCAAAGAGATGAAGAAAGTAGACATGAGTATAAGGAGATGAGGTGCATGGCAAAGAGAGAGGTGGCGAAAGCTAAGGATAAGGCATATGGAGAGTTGTATGAGAGATTGGACACTAAAGAGGGAGAAAAGGAAGTGTACCAATTGGCTAGACAGAGGGACAGAGCTGGGAAAGATGTACAGCAAGTAAGGGTGATAAACGATAGTGAGGGAAAGGTACTCACAAGAGAGGAGTGTGTGTTGAGTAGATGGAAATAGTATTTTGAGAGGCTGATGAATGAAGAGAATGAGAGAGAGTGAGAGAAGGTTGGATGATTTGGGGATAGTGAATCAGGAAGTGAAACAGATTAGCAAGGAGGAAGTAAGGACAGCTATGAAGAGGATGAAGAATGGAAAGGCTGTTGGCCCAGATTACATCCCAATGGAAGCATGGAGGTGCTTAGGAGAAATGGTAGTGTAATTTTTAACAAGATTGTTTAATGAAATTTTGGAAAGTCAGAGGATGCCTGAGGAGTGGAGAAAAAGTGTTTTGGTACCTATCTTTAAGAATAAGGGTGATGTGCAGAGCTGCAGTAACTACAGAGGGATAAAATTGATCAGTCACAGCTTGAAGTTATGGGAAAGAGTAGTAGAAGCTAGGTTAAGAAGGGAGGTGATGATTAGTGATCAGCAGTATGGTTTCATGCCAGGAAAGAGCACTACAGATGCAATGTTTGTTCTGAGAGTGTTATTGGAGAAATACAGAGAAGGTCAGAAGGAGTTGCATTGTGTCTTTGCAGACTTGGAGAAAGCATATGACAGGGTGCCTAGAGAAGAGTTGTGGTATTGTATGAGGAAGTCGGGAGTGGCAGAGAAGTATGTAAGAGTGATACAGGATATGTACGAGGGTAGTATGACAGTGGTGAGGACTGCAGTGGGAGTGACAGATCCATTTAAGGTGGAGGTGGGATTACATCAAGGATCAGCTCTGAGTCCTTTATTATTTGCAGTGGTGATGGACAGGTTGACAGATGAGATCAGACAGGAGGCCCCGTGGACTATGATGTTTGCAGATGACATTGTGATCTGTAGTGAGAGTATGAATCAGGTTGAGGAGACTCTGGAGAGGTGGAGATATGCTCTAGAGAGCAGAGGAATGAAGGTAAGCAGGGCTAAGACAGAATATATGTGTGTAAATGAGAGGGAGGGTAGAGGAATGGTGAGGATGCAGGGAGTAGAGTTGGTAAAGGTGGACGAGTTTAAGTACTTGGGATCAACAGTTCAGAGTAATGGTGAATGTGGAAGAGAGGTGAAGAAGAGAGTACAGGCAGGGTGGAATGGGTGGAGAAGAGTGTCAGGAGTGATTTGTGACAGACGGGTACCAGTAAGAGTGAAAGGGAAGGTCTACAAGAGGGTAGTGAGACCAGCTATGTTATATGGGTTGGAAACAGTGGCATTGACAAAAAGGCAGGAGTCAGAGCTGGATGTGGCAGAGTTAAAGATGTTAAGATTTGCACTCGGTGTGACTAGGATGGATAGGATTAGGAATCAGTATATTAGAGGGTCAGCTCATGTTGGACAGTTTGGAGACAAAGCAAGAGAGACAAGATTGCGTTGGTTTGAACGTGTGCTGAGGAGGGATGATGGGTATATTGAGAAAAAGATGCTAAGGATGGAGCTGCCAGGTAAGAAGAAAAGAGGAAGGCCTAAGATAAGGTTTATGGACGTGGTGAGAGAGGACATGCAGGAGGTTGGTGTGACAGAGCAAGATGCAGAGGATAGGAAGAAATGGAAAGAGATGATCCGCTGTGGCGACCCCTAACGGGAAAAGCCGAAAGATGATGATGATGACTGTACTATGCTGCCTTCTCTTCTCTAAGTATATTTTTATACTTCTCATGGCCCTTTGTTTTACATTTAATTTCATTTCTGAATGCACTCCTGATGTTAAAGCTGCAAGTATTTTGAAAACAGAACAAACATTATAACTTGTTTTTTTTTGAAGTCTTAGTTTTACTTTTGACTCAGTTTTTCCTCTAACTATATCCACAAAATAATGTCAATGTAGGTTTTGGCAATAATTTACAAAGCATGCTAGATAATCAACATTAACATACTTCTTTAGAGGAACAGCTACTTACTGACATTATGGTTTCACTGATAAGTCATTACATGTCTTAACTTTCAATGCAGGGTGTCCCAGGGGGAAAATAATTGAAATAAAGATGTCATAGGTTAGAAAAAAGTGACAAAAGTAAAGAAAACACAGCTTATTTTCCAATGTTTACACAATTAGATCAGTTCTGATAATATTTATTTCAAGGATATGTTCAACTGGCCATACAGTTTGAAATTATTCTGAACTTAGAGACTGGATGGTAAAGTGTTAGGAGGACTGTTATTAGTGCTTTAGTGCTATGTGATATTACTTTGCCTTAAGCATTTTCTTGAGGTATAGTTGAAAACATTTGTTTTTAGTTCTTTTTTGAAGGTGGTGAAAGAGGGTTTATCAGGCATTTCTTTGAATATATTCTGAGATTTGAGGGACCAAGACAGAGATGGAATATTTTGTCTGTTTCAGTTTAGTGAACGGAGTAGCCAGACTTGGGTTAGTGGTAGAGAGTGACCTGTGGCTGTATGGGTGTTGTCTTTGAGTGAGTTTACTAGCAAAGAAAGAGAAGGAGTGCTGGTTGATAAGTTTAAAGATCAAGAACCCAAGAACAGTGATTCTTTGTGGTACGGAAAGTTAGTTGGCTTTGGCTACTGTATGGCAGTGATGTTCTCCTTCAGAGGAAAGTGTTATGAATTAGCATGTGTTGTTGGAGATTTTTTTTCAGAAAAATTGAGGCTCTTTTTCAATAGAAGGCAATGAGGGAGTAGGGCATATACTAGTGGTAGGACACCATTGCCAATAACTGATAATACCTTAAGGAGACAGGAAGTGAGAAACCTTCCTTCCCCAGAAGAGGAGCTTCTAAATTTTTGATCTGGTTATCTGCATACAGTGTTGGGAGCCAAGGGAAGGGTCTAGCCAGATTCCCGGATATCAGTGAGTTGTAATGCTGTCTGCTGTTTATGTATTATTGTGTAATTTTGTCTGAAGAAGGGTATAGTTAATACCTGAAAGTGCTTACAAAAAAGCTTTTTACATTGTTCTGTTTTTTGCACTGTTGGAATAAAAGAAAAACATTAAGTTAGCCGTTGGTGGTCCTTGGAATTGTGCTAAAGGAAGTTTTATTGTTTCATTCAGAGACCTTTATCCTGAAACTGCTTCTTTGCTCTAGTTAGATTTGGCAATGCCTTTTGTGGTAGTGGTCTTGAATCTGAAAGGTGACTAATCTATGAGTAGTTAATTTTTCACAAAGTGGGAAGGATTTAAAGGTGAGTTGGTATTTGATAGTTTGGAAAATGTAAGATGTCTTTTATTGTATGTTCCAAGGGGACAAGTGATTTGCGTTGCTAGACTGATCCCTGACAATGTTGACTTCACCAAGGAGATTTACCTTATTACTAAATGACTTGGGAAACAGGGTACCATTTTTAAACTGTGTCTAAAGAAATAAAAAAGGAATAATAGGTTTCCACCCATTTTATAGAAAGGGATAAACACTTAGGACATGTGCAAAGAGGTGGAAACTCTTTCTGTTTAGAAATTATATTAGACATTTTAAGTATTAAGAAAATTATCAGCAATAATTGGAATATTCTTGCCATCTTTTACTTATAAGAGGGTAGCTAAGTTAACCCTTTTGCAGAAAGACAATACTTAGATTCATTTATCCATGACAGTGAAAAACAAAATATGGACTTATAAATATAGTCAGTATAATATTAGCAATTATGTAGCTAACCATTTGTATGTTTATAGTACTTTGAACATTATCAGCATATTTTCATTTTAATTGTAAATTCTGTAGGAATAATGTATGTTGCTGTTTTTTCAGACTGTATATTTTTATGTAAGAATGACCACTTGTAAATTATACAAATTAATTAAGCATATATATTTGCAATTAAACATGGAAATATCAATAACGCTTTTATATAGACACCTAAGTGGTGACAGTACAGGCAAAAAAAAAAAAAGGCAAACAATAGTTTAGTGTTTTAGATAAAGAACCAACTTATTATAGAATGGACAGTTATAATAACAAAATGATAGCTAAGGTTGCAGGCAGATAAAATTATTTTTTTAAATGGGAGGAGACTGGATAGAGAAAAAAATAAGACAGAAAAAACTGATTACCGAGTTTTATGTTTTATTTTTATTTATAAAGTCTTTATTATGCATATGTAATTCCAGCAAAAATGATTTGTTGCAATGATGGCTTGTTTAGTTATTTATCCAAATGTTGTCATCCTTAAATAATGACAGTGATTTTTAATTTGATTGAACACATGACATGGCATGTGATTTACTATGTGTTATATTTAGAGGTGTTTTTATGTGTTAATTTATTCTGAAGAAGTCTGTTTACTGTTTTGTTACCAGTGAGTGATGTTTTTGTTGTTTTTCTGAGTTATTCCTTACATCAGGTCCAAGAAGCTATTTTAGTTATTAGTGTACTAAGAAGAATGGAAAACTTTTCTAAGTTACATTGACTAGAATATCTGCATAATTACTTATCAAATAAAATTACTCTGTGTAGGAAACGCATTACTGATTTAAACAGAATCATGAATATGGTAAGATGTGAGCAAAATCTGACAAGAATTACAGTAACAATTTGTTGTATTTGTAAATCATTCATACATCAGAAATAATGTAGTGCTTTTATATAGTCTCGATGGGAGGATTCTAAGATCTGCATAATTTAAATATAAATATGAAATTCATTATCAAAATCTGTAATTTCACAGAATAAGCATAAGAGATGAAATGACTATTGTTCATGTGATACCAAAGAAAAAAGAAGATATTGTCCACATATTAGCGAAATGTCACCTTTTCAATCACTTAAGAAAAAATAATGCATGAGATCATTGGATGTCAAAAGATAAGTGATATTTCTCAGCTGACTATGAAATATGTGAAAACATTGTTTTCTCTTGAACATTTTGTGAAATATTTCTGCAGTAATACCATATAACATGTAAAGAGATGGGAGGAAAGTTTTAAAATTACACAACATAAAATAAAGCTGTAAAAAATTAAAGGAAAAAATGTACTTGTATGGAATTAGTTTTATTCTTATAATAATAATATTCATATAATTCTGACTATGTTATATTTATTATAGTTAGTTAATAGCTATATATTGATTTTACGGTGTATCATAAAAGCTGGAAGGCGAAGTGAGAAATACACTGGAATGAAACTGAAACATATTCTGCCTGAGCTATTTGGGCTTTCTCCATGTACTTTGGCTTAATCCCATAAAGACACTGCTTGATTGGTTACTTTAAATTGCTAATTTAGTGGCTCCTATATAATATGTCCAAAATTTTTAATTATCTACTAACGACAGTGCATTTTACACAATGCCTCTAAAAATAACAATAAAGTATATTTTACACAATGCCTGTAAAACATAATATTATAATGTTATACCTGATGTCTGTAAATGCATGATAATATAATGAAGTGTACAACAGTCATGTAATACTTGTAAAATTAGTCTCTGTGATAAATCATGTAACACAATTTGCATATATGCCTGGCCTGTGACTTATTTTATATTATGTGCAAACTGCCTAGGCCCAGGCCATGCTTGAAAAAGGTCCTTCTTGTTTCTGAATGGGTTTACCTATGTGCTCTTGTTTCCTTTAGGATCAAAAACACATGATATAGGTAAAGTAGATTTCTTATAATTTCCCAAAAGGTGAGCATGAAGACTGCATGTGTGGTTGTGTGTGTGTGTGTGTGTGTGTGTGTGTGTGTGTGTGTGTGTGTGTGTGTGTGTGTGTGTGTGTGTGTGTGTGTCTGAGTGCATCAGAATATCACCAACTTTTATCTGTTGACACGTGCAGTAATGCCAGACACATGCATAACTGTTTAGGTGAAGTAAAAAATGCAGTTAACAAGTTATCATCTTTTAAAAATTAACCATAACATACATGGTTGAATATCTAGAGCCTTAAAGCTGAATAAATGGATTTTGCCATGAAATTATTTGTGGCCTCCTCTGCCCTCAACCCCATCCTTTTTAAAGCCAGACCTGCTCTGAGGTATGCATAGACATTTACTGCAACTTGTGTTGGAGGCTAGAGATTTTACGGCATTATCTGTTTAATTCCCCTAACAACCAAACCACAGCAGCATGCACAGAATGTCATTAAACCTTGTGTGGGGACTGAGGTCAGTGTGGTCATTGTTATTTTACTTTTGTCACAGACCACAGAGTTGTGCAGAGAAGGTTACTATAGCTTATATAGGGGTAGTGGACTGTCTAGGAGCAACAAGATGGAATATTTTACAATGAATATTATTTTGTTTTTTTTTACTTTACTCACAGTCAAACAACCAGCACATATACAGATGGCTATCTTTTGAGGATAGAGGCAAGAAGTTATGCTGTTATATACATCTGAAAAAAGAGGTTGAAATACGTTCCTGTGTTCTAGTTGTTCTTTCAGTTTTGTCCTAGTCTGACATCAGAGAGATACACAGAAAGTGGCTGTCATTTTGGTGCTTGGGTGAGGAGACATACTATGTAAGAGATTTGTGTATTGTCATAAACATTAGTTTTCTTTGTTTATTGTGAGTTACTATTTTGTCATCTTAGACTGTTAAAACTTGGACATATCTTTCTTAAAAAAAAAGTCTGGATTTCTTTCCTTACTTGTGATTTTTTCTTCAGGTCATCTCTGGATTATCATCATCATCATCATTATCATCAGCCTGCCTTTCCCATTTAATACATGGGGTCAGGGTGTCATGTTAAGTGTCTCCCTCTCTTTCAGTTGAATACCACACTCCTGCCTTCTTCGACACTCATGCCTAACTGTCACAGATTTTCTCTTACATAATCTATCCACCTCTTTGCTGGATGAACTCATTTCCTCCTGCCTTCTTACTGTCTGTCCCAAATCTTCTTCACCATATTGTCTTGTGTTTTTCTGCATGTATCTTTACCACTGTAATCTGTCCTCTTTGATCTTTTCTGCAGTTGGAGCTACTTTCGCTTCCGCTCTTAAGTCATTTCTTCATCTGTTCCACAGTGTGCACTACCACCCTTCTCAGGGGCTTCATTTCCATCACCTCTAGCTTCCTTATCTGCTCTGCCTTTACTACCCAGCTTTCTGTACCATACAGTAGTATTGGTCCCACCAGTGTCTTGTACACCTTAATTTTCAGTTTCTTTGGCATTCTTCTGTCATTTACTACACCTGAGACTCTATGGCAGTTGGGTGCAGCCCATCTCATTCTAGCTTTGACCTTTTCATTCAGACTTCCTTCTCTTCAACCACCACTCCTAGTTACTTGAAGCTGTTAACCTGTTCCACTATCTTCCCTTCTATCTCAATTGCTCTTGAAGCTTGAATGTGACATAAAATTGCTTAGTGAAAGTATTGTTAATGATCTTATGTTTGAACAGATGTCTGCTAGATACAATAGAATATTTGTGGACAAAAACTTTTCTGATACTAATTGTAAATGTAAACAGAATAAATTAGATAAGGACAAAGCTATGTACATAAAAAAGTGTATCCTTACTCCCCCCACCCATTGATACACAATGATTTATTTATGAATAGTGCTACTAGTAATAACAGTAACAACAGTAATAATTTTAACAACCAACATAACCAAACAAATGTGAAAAAGAGTGATTTTGATGAACATTTTTTAGAGCAACCACCCCCCCTTAAGGCATTCAGAATGTCTGATCAATCACCCACAAAATCAAGCTCCACCTGGTAGCTCCATTCAAGGAACACCCAGGGGTTATTCTGTGAGGGGGAAGAACTGGGGGAGGGGAACCAGACATGGAGGGATGTATATGTACTAGATTTTGTGGTGACACCTGAAGAACTGAATGTCTTGAATTCTAGTGCTAGAATGTTGGAAGTACATAATGCTGATATGACAGTACCATACCAACCAACTGTACCGAATTACTCAGTTTTTACTGAGTTTTGGGGTCCAAATAATGGGGTGCCATGATTCCTGAGTGGTGCCCCTTAATTTCCAATTTCATGGCTTTTTATTTTAAGGGTTTTTTTCTCGGCTGTTTGGGCTGACGTCATCACGTGCGTGATGATGTCAGCTCCATGAAACAGCCTGCCAGCCTGTCAGAACTGAGCTCAAGGGCTCATGTATGTGCATTTCTGGCTGCTAGCAAGAATGAAGAATGGTGTGTGGTCACAGAAAGAGAACTGCAGAGGAATAATGGCCGCAGACATGGAGAGGTTATTATGCACTGAGACATTCTGGGGACTAATGCCATTGTAGCAGAGGTATTTTGAATAGGTTATTATGCAGCCATTGTATTTTATTATTGTGCTGAGATGTTCTTTCTGGAGACTGTTCTGGGTACTACAGCCATTGTCGCAGGGGTATTTTGGAGAGGGTATTATGCAGCCATTGTATTTTATTATTGCGCTGAGACATTCTTTCTGGAGACTGCAGCCGTTGTATTTTATGTTCTATTATGCCGTGTGTGTCAGCTGTTGTATTTTATTTTATGCAGCCATTGTATTTTATTATTGTGCTGAGACGTTCTTTCTGGAGACTGTAGCCATTAGATGGCTTGAAAACTACCTTAAAAATACATGTTATAGTTTACAAGCTGTTTATAAGCAGTCCTTCACTTTTTTAAAGTAGCATACACCAGCTGTTGCCCCCATAGAGATTGATGCCTGGTGCAAATGAACCCTTTCCCACACTCTTCCTACAGGTCTTTTCATTTCATTACTACTGTCACTGTAAAAAAAAATAGTCTGACAATATTGTCAGGATGGCAGCTATTCTAAACTTAACACAGAGTCAAAATATTTCTGAAATATCCTATGAAACACTGGATTTCTCTACAGATGATGAGAACAGCTGTCATGTGCGAAAACTTTTGCCTGTTGTTGCGTGTGTATGTCACATTGTGGCTTTGGATATTGGTGATGAGAGAATGAAATGCCTGACACTGAAACACCTTCAAGAAGAAAATAAGCTATGTTATTAGAAACTGTGTGAACCTAACTTGAGGGAGAATATAAAATGTTTACACCTCAGGAGAAATGTCTTGTGCAAGACAGCTGTATAGTCAAATAGCTATTGAACTGATTTTAATCAAATCACAATTTTTTAAGAAATTTAAGGTAGAATGAATGGTATGATTAACAGACATTTTTAATCATTTGTAAAATGCTTTTGAGCTTAAAGATGTTAGGATCCCCATGTTTAAAGATCCTAGGCAAACTGTTTATTTAACTTTATTTTATATCAAAAGAGTGTTCACATGCAAGAAATATTAATGCTTCAGCAGTGTTAACATTTCTGTAATCAACTTCAGATGTTGATATTTGCCTGGGGAGAAACATGGAAGGAATAATGTCACTGCAGACATGATGGCTGTCTTGTTATACAAGTCTTACCCTGTCTACATTGGTATTCTGCTCTGTCTATCTTTTCACGATGTACCCGGGTACCCAACAGCTCTATGCCATAAGCAGGCATGAATGCTGAAATTGTACTTGAGACAGAGAATGGAGTTGCATCCTGGAGTGCTGATAGCATGTAGAATACCAGCACTTACACTTAAGTACCAGATGCGGTAATTTCTAAGGCAGGTGGCATCTCAGGTTATAGCTTGTGTCCTAGAATGGCATTAGAATTGATCCCTTATATGTGGTAAACAGATTTGGCAGTCACAGCCTCAGCTTTCTGCTATCACCTTTACTGGTGGTTTTCATCTTACTGATGAAACAGACCTCTAAACAAGTGCCTTACTTGTCTACAACCCATCTGCAATGTCTTTGTTTTCTATAAAACCCTATTCTCATTTATTACTGGGTAGAAACTATTTCAGCTAATTACAAGTGCTGCCCTTGACTATAGGTTGCAGGCTTTCATTCCTAGGCAAATATGCACAGAATCTGTGACATTCTCCAGTTCTATTCACCAAATTGTGCAAAATTATTTTGTTGTAAAGTTAGTTTTGAAAAGTGCAGATGTTGAGAAGTGAGAACTGAATTCACTAAATGATAGCCATTTAAGTTTCAGTCTTCCTATCTTTTAGGAAACTGCTGATTTGGCATAGTGATATGTTGATCTGACTGTAGTGCACAGGGTCCTGAGTTCAAGTCTGGCAGTAAAATGCATGGTGGTAACACTTCTAGCAACTTTCCAAAATTATACAAGCAATGTTTAAAATGTATCCCTGGATCCCGCCCCCCCATATACATTTTGGCTTTTTCCAGCTTTCTAGTGCTGCAAAGTTGAGATATACAGTTGAGTGTCGAGTGGATTTTACAAGGGGCTGAGAGCTTCAGGGGAAGAAGAGTTTAGTGTTGCTTATGCTGCATCTGCTTGCATTGTTAATAGCATAACAGGTTAAATACTTGCTTTTGATGCAGAAGGCTGTGGGTTCTACTCCCACAGTATGTAGATGCATGATTTGAAAACAGCCCAAAGGTAATCTTTATCCACCACCGGCCAGATGCATTTTCTTTGGATGTGGTGTGGATTTCAATGCTGTTTTAATGAATGTGAGTTTCAAGGGCAGAGACGTTTTAATGCTAAGTCTATTTTCATTGTGAGACAGTATTGCTTTGTTTAGCAGTTGTCTATTAGTGTTTGTGCATTGTGCTATAAAATGGAAAAATAAAATCCAAATAATCATTGTAGTAGCAAAGCACTATGCACATTACTGTTTATGGTAAATGGGGCGAAATAGCCAGGTAATGGGCATTGGAATGGCTTCAGGGGGACTCTGGTGCCATATTTTGGCTGTCTGTTCTTCAGTTTGCGTTTGAACTTTGGTATCCCACAATTTCATTGGAGTGGGTGGGGTTACGTAATTATGTATGTAAATTTCATGTTAATCACTGTACAGATTTGTACCTATTTTTCATAGGCCTTGTCCAGATTTTTGATATTTCCAGGTTGAGAGGTATGGACAGTACTAAATGTTAACATCAATAATGCCTTGGTTAACAGTGATTCACAGCATCATTTGTGAATTTTAGGACAGGAACTATACATAACCTAAGTGATTTTTCTTTGAAAAATGAACACATTTCCCTATTGCAAAAAGGTTTTGATTTAGTTCCAAGTTTCAAGTTTGATATTGCTAGATTATTGATTAACTTGAGGCTTTACACTAGACAACTTAACCTGAGGTTGTTTTTTTCTGAATATGAATCAAGAATGTAGAACAGAAAAATCTATACTGAAAAGAAAAAGCAAATTTTGCCGCTCTGTAACCACTTAGTGAATTTGTTTGAAATATGTGTGGAAAATGAGTTTAGACAAATTCTAAAAACAAGTCATTCCAGTTGTGACAACTTATCCAAAGAAGAAAGGTTGGCACTCATAGAGTTATCTGACAATAAAGCATACCGAGTGATGAAGCTAGATAAGGGTGGTGAGGTGGTCATCATAAGGCAGATTGATTACATGTGCAGAATGTACTCTTTACTTAATGAGGAAGACATTTATAAGTGAGTTTCTCTTTATGAGCTTAATAAAGCATATGCTAAGATTGATATCTTTTTATTAGATGCTCTAAGCCAGGACACCTTAACAGTGGATGAGTTTGATTTTATGAAAGTAGACACACCAAGAATTCCGATAATCTTCGGAATACCTAAAATTCATAAAAATATCAATGATCCCCCCCCCCTTTTAGACCCATCGTTGCCACTCAAGGTTCAAAAACTGAACCATTGGCTGCATTTGTGGGTTAATTTTCTAAGCAAGTGGCCAATGATTTTGCTTATATCTTAAGACTGGCATTGCTTAGAACAATTAAAAACAGCTAAGCTTGATAAGGATGACTTACTGGTTGCAATTGATGTGGTCAACTTATTTTCTTTGATCACCCATGACATCGGCTTAGAATATTTTTCAGAATGTTTATCACAAAGTGGACATTTGAATTAAACTTGAGTAAATCTATTGGTTGACCTGTTAGAAGTGGTGTTTAAAAAATTTTTTTGGTATTCGAAGGAGAATTTTTTTGGCAAAAAATCAGGTGTGGCCATGGGGGCGAAATGTCCCCCGTTTCTTGCCAACCTGTTCTTGGTGGGAAAAGAGGCATGTATTTTCTTCCCCCTTTACGTCCAAGATGCATGTGTATTATAGAATTTTGGATGATATACTATTAGTTTGGACAGGAACAACTAATGAAGTAACAGAATTTTTGAATTACATCAATAACACCACTCAATACCTAAAGTTCACCTATAGGGTACACCAAAATGAAATTGATTATTTAGATATTCTTCTCACAAAAGATAGCTGTACAGGAGAACTATCATCCAATATATTCAGGAAACAGACCTACACCAATACATTATTGCATTTTGATAGCTGTCATCCTGAACATCAGTGTAGGAGCATAGTCAAGGGATAGATGGTCAGGTTGTCCAGGTTGATGAGTGATGACAAGAAATTTTCTGAAGAATTGTTTAAGTTGATTGGGATGTTCAAGGACAGGGGGTACCCTATTAAACTTTTACTGTCAACTAAGAAAGAGGTAATAAGGGGCTATGCAACCAGATTCTTACCCATCCTAAGAGGGGATCACAGTAATATTAACATAAATTATGATGAAGGCTCCAAAAATGATGTTATGATTTTACCATTTAATAAAGATGCCTCACATTTAAAGGGGAGCATGAAGAAAATTTGGGGAGCCTTATTAGATGATGATCTGAAAAATAAATTAGGGTCAGAGCCTAAGATTGTTTTTAGTAGAGGCAAAAATATTAAAGAAATGTTGGAGAGGGACATGGATACTAAAAAGAACTATTATGTCTCCAGGATGTATAAATGTGGATTCTGTTCAAGCTGCAGATTTATTAATGATGGACCCTATGTCCAGATTGACTCATGGTAGGAACTTACAGTGTCCAGGGCACTGTAATTGTAACTCTAAAACTGCTGTTGATATCACCTGTATTTCCTGCCCTGCATTTTGTATAGGCAAGACCACCTGGAAATTGCATTACAGGATTATAAAACACAACAGGGATATTAGAAATGCAAAGTGCACCAGCGCCTTTTCCACAGACAGTACAAAGTGTACAAATTTCAAAAAGTTCCTATTTTTTGTTATTGATAGAGTTATGGTCACTACAAGAAGGGGTGACAATGACCTTGATTCACAGATCAAGGAAACAGAATGGCAATTAAGACTTAATGCCAGGGTGAAACCTGGAATTAATGATACAATATCCATCTGGAGTATCCTGAAAAAAGAGCAAAACAGGTTTAAACACAGGCTTCTACAAGCCTGAGTGAATGTAAACAGTTTTTAAGCAAAATATTTTATAAAAAATATTTTTACACAATATTTAACAACATATACACGGTTTTACAACTTAGTATTTTATTCTGTTATTGTAACAATTCTTACTATATGGATGTTTTTTATAAATTAGTATATTCATGAATGTATGATGTTACAGGAAATGATGTCAATCTGTGTTTCCCATTTATGTGACTGTTGTGATTCTTTATTTGTCTCTGATGATGCCTGGATTGTAAAAGGTGAAGGCGCTAAGTCTCTGGTGATTTCATCGTATTAAAGTGACCATTTCTTGTGCAAGAACACATTGGTTTGTCTGTTTATTTTTTTACTGTATCTAGTCAGTTGTGTTGCATTCTGATTTGAATCTGAACTGCTTATCCCCCATCTTACATTCTACTACTCTGTGCAACCATTTGTCAATCAGTGTCTCCAGAACTTTCATGCAATGTGGCAGGAGTTTGATGCCTCTGTACTGCCCAGAGTTGTGGATGTCCCCTTTATTCTTTCAAGCACTGTGCCAAGAGTTTGATGCTCTGTACTGCCCACAGTTGTGGATCTCCTCTTTGTTCTTGTACACTGGTACAAGTATGGTTATTCTCCAGTCATCTGGGATATTTCTTCAGGAGTCATTTCTCTCCTATCTCACCTAGCATCTTTATCATATCTGCTGTAACCTTATCTGAGCCTGCTGCTTTCCCTAACTTCATTTTCCTTAGTGATATTCTTATTTCTTCTAGGGGGACTCCTCATATCGTAAGCTGTTTCTGGGGTAGTACAGCTTCTGTGGGATTTTCATCATTCAAAAGCTGCTGGAAGTACTCCTTCCATCTGCCTTTGATGTCCTGTGGACTGGCAAGCAGGTTGGTGGCATCCCTTACTCTGTCTTTGCCTTGTCTTGCAACCTGATATAGTTTCTTTGTGCCACCCACTGAGTCACTTTCCTGAAGCTGGTAGAATGTCTTCAATACCCTGTTCTTTGCTATTCCACCTCCTTTCTTAGCTTCTTTGTTAGACAACCAGGATTCCTTCCTAGCTTGGTGGGTCTTTTCTATCTCCCACTTTTTCCTGCACTCATTCTTTCTTTTGATGGCTTCCTGGACTTCTGCATTCCACCCTTATTTCCATACCTGGCTCAGCCACATATCCACTCTTGTATGTGGTATTGTGACAGTCTCTCTTTCTACGCCACACATTGGATACTATCAAGCCATTTGCCAGACATAAGTCTAGAATGGAATGAGGCAGTCCACATATCCTGTCCTGTCTGGATCGTGGTCCCCATATGTGCATTCAGATCACCCATTATCTGTGGAGCATAGCCTGAGATTATGAATACTGCCCTACTGGCATGAGTCTGTCAGTAATTCTGATGATATCCCTCACTGCCTTCTGATTTCTCTCACCACAGTTTCCACACCATTTTATAGCCTATCCTCCTCCTGAATAGTAGACTCTGGATCCCAAGCTGCCTTCCATCATTTTTTTTGGATACATAGCCTTCTCTGTATCTCCACTTCCAAGCTGCATCCTGTCAGTGAACTTAAGTATAGCAAGTCTCAGTTCATGTTTGGCAGGTTGATTTTACTCTCAGCAGAGCTATCCCAGGTAACCCAGGCTGGGCAACTAAACACCAGGCTTTATGGTGGGCACACACTGGCCAATAGGGCAAATGCACCCCTCCCACTGTTAGCAGGGTCTCCAGGCATTGGATTAGGCTAGGTCCTCAAACTCAGTAACTACCCATGCCCATGTCATTAATCAACAGGACTAAATCACCTAGAGCCATATTTTACACCATCGAGTTGCTAGCCCTGCCATTGTATACAGTCTGTGATCCATGTTCACCCATCTTGAGGATATTGTGTACCATAGTAGATGCCCAGAGCAGTTGGTCTCTACAATTATTCCCCCTATAGGGGGCTGTGTATACTCTGAGCTGCTGCCACAGATACTTTCATTGGTGAGCTTGAAATGGAAACACTCAGGATATTTTGGGAGGTGGGAGAAACACCACAGAGGCACATGGAGAACATGCAAACACCGAACAGTCATTCGCCACATGTCAGGATCAAATCTTGTACCTTGTGCATGAGAGGCAAAGACCTTAACCATTATGACAACTGGTGATGTCTGGATCAAAAGTTTGGAAATATTTTATAAAATGCAACTCAGAGCATCTATAAAACTATGGTATATGAGGATCTGCTGGATCCCAGGCCCTTAGCTTAAAGCATTTATTTCTTACAAAGTTATTATTGTATAATCTTGGCCTGTTTTGATATATCAAAAGTATGCAAAGAAAAGTAAAGTGAAACAGCAACAGTGAATTTCTTTCTTTAGTCTTGATTCTCTTTTTTGAAGGCCATTTTTGGATGAAAATGTTGTTTTTAGAAAATACTCTATAATGCACCTTACAGCATGTATAAAAACATGGCTTCTGGAAAAATACTGAATAATAAATCAAAATTGTCAAAAAGGATGAAACAAGTAATCTTTTTGTGTGATGAGGCCAGGATGAGGGAATATGGGATGGGGGGTACTGGGAGATGTCTGCGAGGGTGTGAGCACCAGGCAATGAAGAGACCATGGATCCTTTCACTTAAGTCACTATTTAAATTAATTCCAGCCCAGTACACAGGGTTTTTGTAATGTAGCATAATCATTATTGCAACTAAATGCCAGTCACTGTGGATATCCACCTGATGGATGAGTCTGCTTGCAGTGGTAGACAGGCTACTCATAATGTAAGAGCATTGTAGCTGCACTTAAGTCTATGCGTACTAGTCCTAGCATGAGCTAAAAGGTTGCCTGGGAGAGGGTCACAGTGTTGAGGTCCTTCTTGCACTGGAATTGTACAGGAGCCTTCATTTTGACTATTGCAGTAGACTCCCCAAATTGATAACACTGACCCTGAGAATAATAACACTTTCTGCTTGCATATTCATAATCAAAATAATTCAGTCTACAATGCTGTACTTCAAATATATGCACAGATTCCTTATTTAGTAACCTGTGATCTGATCATCAAAATTCCCAGCAAGTTGGAAGTCACTAATGAAAAAGTGTCAAAAGCTAATGCTACCAAAAGTATTAGGCTTGTTAGCAACATGGCTCAGATAAAGCATGAAGTGTGGCCAGAGCACATGGAATTGTCTAGTGGCTTGGTAATGGATTTGGATGCTAATGAGGGAGGGACCGATTCAGAGGCCAAAACCAGCTCAGACATTCTGGAGGGATGGAAGTGTTCCAGTCTGCTGCACTGCCTGCACCAACTAGAGAGACATTTCTGACATGTAGCATAGTGTGTGATCTGTTATTGGCTCTATCAATCAATGTCCATGAGGCAACCTTCATGGAGCATGTATGGAAATGTGCACGTCACAAAATACATACTAGGTTCTCTGTGGGATCGGTTAAGACTAGTGAAAGAAAAAAAAATCTGCCCAAGGCTCCCTAGACTATGGCTGTTAGAAATTAGTCCTCTTGATGGTGACAGGTAAGGTACTGGCATGGTCAAGGCTTGCAAATAATGGTCATCAAGCACTGGACTACAATAAATAAATAAATGAAATAAAAGAAAGAAAAGTACAGTACCAAACGATGTTAAGGATGCTAAATGTAAGGTCATATAGCCCCAAAGTTAGAAAATTGTGGGAGAGGAGGGAAGAGCATTATAATTAGGAGGGGGCAGAAACACTTTCAGTGCAGTTCTGTAGTGTCATTAACTGATGTTTATGAAAAATATTTTTTCAATTATTTCTGACAGGCTAGAGGATTAGTCAGAGATGACATATATCCTCATTTCTGTAGGTTCTGTCCACCAACTGCCTAATGTAAGACAGTGGTTGCTGTTCAGTGACACTGTCCAGCTTTTTCATGTATGATAAGTCAGTGCTTTTTGTCCAAGAGCACCATCTTCCATATTTCTGTCGGAAGGTCTGAACTGCAACAGTATTCTGAGTCACATTAATAAGCCAAAACTTATATGAAACATTCAAGACTGACTGCTGAATGTGCTACTAATGCAACTAATGGACATATTTACTTAATTTATTTTGGATCAATACACTGTACCTACTTGAATTAAATGTGAGCTGCATACACTAGTCCATTACAGACATGATAACCAGCTGGATTCACTAAGAGGATAGCAGGAAACAGAAGCACTTATAGGCATGCAGCCCTCCCAGCCTGTCATAATAGGATAACAGCATGCCAAATTCTATATCTCCTAAGGCATAGAAACCAGGAGACAGCTGTACCAAATGCATTATATGATCTAGTAGAATGTAATAGGCTCCAGAACTATTCTCTTGCCTACATGTGTCTTGCGGTCTAACTATCTATCTGTCTCTCTATATACTGTATCAATCTATGCATCTTTCTATATGTCTTTCTATGTATCTGTCAGTCTATCTATGTATAAGTCTATATATTTAGTGATTTTGCAACTAGGGAAAAACATGCACAGAAGAAACATGACAGAGAAATGTTAATTTGCATTCTTGTCTGCCATATCTTTACTCGTGCAGAAAGAGGCATGAATCATATATACCTACATGCACCATTTTAGCATCAGCAAGATGGATGTTTTATGAATCATACTGACACCCACATGGTACAATAATGTTTGTTCATAAATGCAGCATTTGTGAATGCCATCCTGTCCCATTCAAAGAGTATGTAAAAGACAGATGGATGTAAAGGTATGAGTGCAAGGAACTTGAATTACCAACACATTTTCCAACATTTTAAAATATAACTATAGTCAGAGTACTTTAATGGACATGTTAAGATTTCTACCACAAACAAATTATTTCTTTACTTCAGGATTACTTACACAGTTTCAAGAGACGATGTCCTGCATTTCAGTTTTGTCACTCTTGGGCAAAGACAAGGAAATGGAATTCCTGAGTTTAAGAAAGTGCAAGCTGTGCATTCTAATGCTTTTATTCCAAGAACAAATTCAATAAATCATTTTAAACTGAAATTAAATACTGTGTTCTAACACAATTATGGCAAGAGTAATTATTAAAATATACTTCTCAGGTAATTTGTCAATCACACTAAATAAATTAAGCATAATGGCTATCTAAACAGATAATGCAAATTCTGGAGAACAGCTGTTTTAAAATTTCTTACAGAGTACTTTGCAAAAAGACATTCTCATTTCAAATGCATCTGTAAAACAGATTTACTCCTTTGAAGTCCAGATGAATAAAACTGTCTGATTTTCAAAGAATGTTAAATGTTTCCTCATTTTGTGTCCATTTCTATACATACATATGTACAGAGGCAGAAAACTTGCAGAGCTCTATTCCAGTTGCAACATTGTTTTGTGTATACAATATTAGCCCTTGCAAGTATTAACTTAAACATTTTGGAACATGTTCCTGTTACCTTTTGGTTCATATCAGTTTTACAAAACATTATATTTTGTCATTTCATTTTCTGCAGAACCATCCATGTTTTTTAATAATGAATAACTGGATCCATGGTTTGTCTGCCAGATGTTTATTCTGTTGATGACTGTGATAGGTCATTCCTGGTCCATTTGCAATCATCTCATCTTGCTATAATTTTCATATTTTTGTTTTACTTTTGAAGCTTCAGAAAGACCTTTGCATTATATGTATAAAATAACCCAATCTTATCAATTTTTTAATAAATAAGAAAGAAAAAGATCTGTACAGTACCTTATAAAGGAACTGATTACTGTCTCACTACATCTCGGTTTTGATTTGCAGATACAAGGAAAAGAAAGTTAAAGAGAAAGATTTATAGAAACATTAATAAATAACTACTTACAAATCAACTGTCTTAATGGTATTAAGTAGAAATCAATTTTCACTACAGAAATGTGTAGTAATCTTTTTAATATTATTAAAAATTTGAACCACATCTTGGCATCCTGTTTTTGAAAGAGAAATAATTTGTAGTCATTGCTATTGAAGTAACCCCAATGATAAGAAGACTGTAATATCTCATTGCACATTGATTGATATATGTAGCACTAATTTAATTTAGTATGCATTATTTTAACACAGGCTTAATATAGGCTACAGAGGGCTCAGATGACTGTATATTCACTGACATAAAATGTCACAACTCTACATTCCAATCATTTCAATAACTAAATTAAATGTAAATGTAACAAAGCTAATAGATTGCTAGCAGACCAGTCAGTGTTTTTTCTTATCATTTCATTAGAGTACTTAAGTCAAACAATTTATACTCATTTCCTTTGTGTACATAACTCACTGTACTAAGTATTCAGACCACTGCATCTCTGATTTACAAAACTGCAAGAAAAGTAGCTACTCAATGAAAAACTCAGCCCAGACATTTTTTAGCAAGTGCAACGATTTACTAAAAAAAAGAATGTTAAAAATTATCACTGTATACAAGGTTGCATCAGTTATATATTGGCGTCACCCACTATGACATTAACCCTTATGACATTAACTTGTGGCAAGTCAGAAATCCCAGAAATGCACCTGTTTTAATTTGTGACTTACATTTACAACCTGATTGAGCTGTTCCCACCAGTTGCTCTACTGCCTGTCAATTTAGAGTTACTCGGGGACCCAATTTGCTAAGCACAACTTGATGGAATTAAACTCTCCAGTTGCTGTTTCCATGGGAAATCACTGTCTGTAAGTTTTTTAAATGTGTGCTGACAGTGATTCCTTCCTTTTAGGAGACTTGTCTCTTCTTTATGTTTGTGTGACCATGGTGCTGGCATCCAAAGTGTAGCTGTGGTTGCCCTGGGCAAAAGGTGTTAGCAGACATAACTGCAGTAGTGACATTCATTTCAGGACTGGCATTTCTGAATGTTCTTATGGAAATGAACTCAAATACTGCATCTGCACTCAGGGCTAAAGCACTTCCTGTACATTGTTATATGTATATATATATATGTGTATATATATATATCTATATATATATATATATATATATATATATATATATATATATATAACAAGTAGGGTCTCAGTCCTGGCACTGAAATAAATGAGGAGTGAGAGTAGAGAGTTGAGAGGAGGCCACATTGGAGAATGATAGGTGATAGATAAGCCAGCTATGGCTATGGTTGTTATCTGTAAGTTCAAGGGTGTGGAGAGCTTGGCCACAAAACAGCGGTGTAGGGAGCACCTCGATGCAAAAGTCTTGGGACTACTGGAAACATGGAAGCTTGAAAACAAATCATTTGGATGACATTTTGCACCCAGGGAAGTGCATTTACACTACATTTAAAATGTAGTTGTTATCATGCAGTTTAAATCAGTTTTGTCTGCTTCCTGTTGTGTTTGTTCTGTATATGAAGTTAAAGCTGTTAATTGAAGGCATTTCTATAGTTGCAGTGCTTTATGATATAATTGTTTCAACTGGTTTCTGTGCTCTCCCTAGGTGTTTAAATAATTTCTGAGGGGATCTCATTTTATTGCACTTTTGCTATCTGTATTCTGAATCTGAAGTTAAATTGATTTGGATTTTATGGTATCCATTGTTATTTCTCTGTGCTCTTAAGTGTATTATCAGCATTGCTCATCTAATTTGACATTGACAAATCCATCCATAATAAAAAATAAATAAATAATAAACAAATAATAACATAAATAATAATAAATAATACATAATAAATAAATACTAAATAATTCCATCAACAGTTCTCACAACCTTCTACAGAGATACTGTAGGAAGCAACCTGACGAACAACCTCGTACTATGGAATGGAAGCTGCTCTACCTCTGAGCATAAATCCCTCCAGAGAGTGGTAAAGGCAGCCAAGAGTATCATCAAGACCACCTTATCATCTATCCATGACTTGTACTTATTCAGATGTCTCGGCAGGGCCAGAGGAATAATTAAAGACTGCACTCACCCTGCTTACATACTGTTCCTGCATCTATCATCCAGAAAGCGTTTCCGAACCATACGTTGCAGAACTACGAGATTCAGAAACAGCTTCTTCCCTAATGTCATCAGGCTGCTGAACTCTCGTAACAACTATGCACTGTGATGGCCATCTTGGTCAGTAGAAACTGTAGCAGCTTTTCTCATATTATGTTTTAACCTGGTTGCCAGTGTCATCTAATACTTAGTGCAATATTCACCATGACTGTAATTTATAGGCCATCTAGGGCAGTAGCAATGCAGTATCTCTTAGTATCTCTTCTTTCAGTGCAATACATGATATGAATTTGTAAATCAACCATAAGGTCCATAGTGCAATACTCTAATGTTCACAGTGCAATACTTAAATGGCTCTTTCTATGCAAGGATCAATGCAATATCTTAACCAAATACCTGTGCAATACTAAGTCTCATGCAAGTAAGTGTTAACGGTGAAACGTGTTAAAATGTGTTTCTAATTATTTGGAGTATTAGTCTGTCTGTCTGCATGCCCATGATGTAATAGCTAGGTGTTATATGTGTAAATGTCTGTGAAAATAGTCTACATGTTGTCTGCACATTGAGTCCAGAGACACAGAATTTCGCTCAGTTTTTGCACTTGTGTGATATCTGAATGACAATAAAGTTTACTTTGACTTTGACTAATTCCCTTCTTTAGTAATTTTTCAAACAATATCCATTATTATTTTTCTGAGCTCTTAAGTGGATTATTAGCATTGTTCATTGAATTCTGTGTCATAGTTGCTTTGGCCAATTATGTGAATTGTAATTAGAGCTTGTGGTAATTAACCCAGCTCCCCTGGTGTTTTATATTATACAATCAGTCAGTCATCTTTGTATTAGGATTAGTGGATGATGGGAAGCTTGAAAACAAAGCAGTGGACTACATTTTGAATCCAGGGAAGTACATTTAAACTGCATTTAAAATGCTGCACTTATTCTACCATTTAAATCTTTTTTTTGTCTGTTTCCTGTTGTGTTTGTTCTGCATCTGAAGTTACAGCAATTAAGTTTGGGCATTTTTATAGTTGCAGTGCTTTGTAGTATACTATTTCAAGTAATTTTTGTGCTCTGCCTAGGTGTTTAAATTATTTTTGACCTGTCTTTCAATTTCTAATTAAGACATTTCTTCATCATTCATCTCATGACAGAAGGTGTTTAAATTGTCTGAGCTGGGAACCACTCCAGGGATTTCAAAGTGAAACCATTTATTGGCCAGAGGGAACAGGAGTTAGTTTTCCACTTTTCTCTGTCTATGAATTAGGCATATTTATACAGGGTTTCCTCACTGTGCAATAGTGGTTAGTAGTGCCCTGTGTAGTAGCAAATGCTTAGTTTGTTTACCTATAAATCTAGTTTTTAGAACTTTAACCTGTAACACAGAAAGGCTTGGAAAGAAACTAAGCTTAGGGCAGTTATTTAATGTGTTGACCAGCACTGATAGCAGGTCACAGCACTATCTAACATCTAGCCTTACCTTAGACACCATTCAGGTGACCACTGTAAAACAAAGTCCCTAAACCATAATAGCGAAACCATAATATGGGTCCTGACAGCATAATACAATTTCATAATGTCTCTGTGGCCAGCTTAGTAGATATGGGTATCCTGAGACAATGTAGGAATTGCCCCATGTACTCAGGCAGCCTTTTAATGCTTAAAGAAACACAGTCTGCAAGAGATGTACATACATAACTTCTTTGAAAGTAAAAATCTCTCTAAACAGCAACACCTATCCTCAGCAATCAATAAAGCACACACCAAAAAACAAAACCTAACTCCACAGACAAGCCTACAGCCAATGATCCCCTGAGAACAAATCCATAAGACAAGCAAACACTTTACCTAGTACTGTTGTCAAAGAGGATTCTATTGTACAAGACACAGATGCCCCTCCCACTAGATTGTACAAGGAGAAGATAATGATTAGTTGCTTATCTGGAGCTAAGATCTGAATATCATGCACTAACTCAAGTCAGTGTACCACAGGTACCAAAATGATTATGTCATAGTCTATGTGGGTATAAATGACCTGAGAATACCTCTCTGAACTATATGAAGAGACATTTAAGATCTCTAGGCTAACCACCTTCAAAACAATCATAGATCCAACCCCAAAAAATGTTGTAACAGTATATCTGCTCTCCTCTCTCCTGGCAAAAAAGACAATCCCTGCCCTGACCCTAACTCTCCAGATCATATCTTACCTACCCAGTTCAACTCTTTCTTTGTTGATTCAATAGCCAAGCTCACCACATCATTCTCCAATAACACTTCTACTCCACCCTCATCCTATACCCTCAACTCTAGTCCCACTGACTTCTACACTACATATCTCCCCCCTTTACCATACAACCCGTCTCTCTGCACGCCATAAAAAACTTCTACTAAAAGTAAAACCATGCTGTCATGCCCCAGACAACCTTCCATCTAACTTTCTCAAGCTAGCTGCCAATGGCATAGCCCTTCCCATCACCATATATATCAACCATTCAATCCAAAAATCCTATGTACCCCTCCTCTAGAAGAAAGCATTCATCATTCCCCTCCACAAAGGAGGCAACAATACTGAAGTTTCCAACTTCCTTCCTATAGCCATCCTGTCCCCTATCTCAAAAGTCCTTGAAAAATGCATACAATTGCAACTCCTTCCCTACCTCCTTGACAATCAACTTCTTTCTCCAACTCAACATGTATTTAGGCCTGGACATAATACTGCCACTGCCCTTCTCTCCTTCTTTGACATCATCAACCATGCTTGAGACTCTGACAAAATTGTATCAACCCTTCTCCTAGACTTATCAAAGGCCTTTGATAATGTTTCCCACAACCTTCTCTTGTCTAAACTCTCTCTTCTCAATCCCTCCCCCTCCTCTATTAACTGGTTTTCCAGTTACCTTTCTAATGGACAGCAAGCTATCAAGTGGAACAATAGTACCTCTTCCTTCCTTCACAATCCAACAAGAGTTCCACAGGGCTCAATACTGGGTCTCTTATTTTTTAACATCTTCATTAATAATTTTCATCAGTGCATTCCTAATACCAAACTTGTCCAATACTTAGACGATTACACCATAATTTGCTATGCTCAATCTCTCCCCAAACTTATGCAACTAACACAAGATGCTTTCTCTTGTACCGAGTCCTGGATGCTGAAAAATCACTGAATAAGGCAAACCCTCTGAAGAAACAGCAAAAAGGAGGAAAACATCTTGGTTGTACACTTTATTCACCAACAAACAACGGATTGAGCCCTTTCATAATACTGTATCACAACTGCTTCAGAATCCAAGTTTACAAGTGAAAAACATCCAGTTTAAATACCTAAATACTCAAGCAATTATCCAAGCAATTATCCAATCAAGATCCTACCCTAGTTAACCCTTAAAACACTTAGCTAAAACTGTTCATTTAAGTGCAGAACATATTCTAGCGTGCCAGCATTAATAAATGCATAAATACATTACATTAATACCTAAAATTCAGTTAGGCATTATTAAAAACAAATATATAAAAATTTATAATGTAAAACGTCACATTTAAACATAATAGGCTTTTAGTCTAAGCACACTAGCTATCGAAATGGACTCCAAAGCAACTCTTTATACTCAATAAGGTCGTCCCAAAGTCCCCCCAGTATTGTTTATAGACTGTATCTAGTCCCATAAATAAAGAAAACATGGTCAGGAAAATTCATCAAATGGCAATAGAGAGAATTACTAGCCTTTTTATTTTTTATATCATTTAAGTGTTTGTATATTGTCTCTCTAAATTGGCGGACAGTTTTACCCACATAAAAACTTGGGCATTTTTGACACAATGGTAAATATACTATGCCCACTGTTTTACAATTAAAATGAGCGAAGCTTTTAATAACAATCCTGTTGACAGTGACTATCAGTTTCAAGCAACCAAGAGCACTAACTACAACTTCCACATTTAAAAGCACCACACTTCTTCTGGCTTAAAAAGTCAGAACATTTATCATCTTTTTCTAACATATACATTTGCTAAAGTTTGCACATAAGCAGTAGACCCGAGTAGAATATTCAGCAGACCACTAGCTAATTAACTGTGGGGAGGGAGGCTTAAGCATCACAGAGTAATATTGCTCAGTCATGTCAAGCAGGATCCTTCCATGTGGCCAGACTTTCTGGATCAGTTCAATCAAATTTCCCTTTGGCAAGAAGAACAGGTATCAAGTGATGATTTGCAACCATACACTGATTAGGCAGGAGGACTAGCCATGGCAGGTTATTTTAAGTGGAGTTGGTTTGTGGTGTAATGGCCTCCTTAATGATCAAGGGACTGGAGGAAGGATGTTGCATTTTTAGAGTCGATGCCCATATGGGTGGCATTGATTGTATTGTAAAAACTGTTTAGAAATGGGAAGGTAATTTTGCATTCAGATAACCATGTTGCGGTGCAGGTTTTGTCTAAGATGTCTGCCAGGTCTAACCTGGTGTACATTGCTTTGAGGAAAATAGTGCCGCAGAATTTGAGAATTAGCTTTATTTTTTCTGCTGAGCAAATTCCAGGCAAACTGAATATTGTACCTGATAGTTCATTTCATTTTCATTTTCATAGGTTTCTTGTACTGGTGCCAGAGGCAGAAAAGCAGCCATTAGCAGTGCCCAAGGAGGTATAGAGCACTGGCAGTCTGTAGCAGGTTGGTTGGTGAAGCAGTCTTGGTCTGAGGCAACAAGGAGAGTGTATAGCTCTGCAGTTGCTTCTTTAAATCTCTTGTTCAACAGCTGCCAGGGCATGAAAGAGTTCAGTCATTTAGGTTCATTAACAGGTTTTTGGTTCATAGATGGGTGTTGGGTGAGGTAGTATGGACAGTGAGGTTTCTTGTGGCTACAATCAGTACTGCAACAAAGTTTGTGGAGCTGAGGGTTGTTACAATGCTGGGATTTTCAGAATGTCGAAAGGATAGAAAAGATTAACAGAAGTGGGTTATGACACAAGATTCCCATTAGGCAAACATTTGTAGCGAGTGTCATTGAGTGGTTTACATATGCTGTCATCAAATTATGATGGTTATGATGGTTATATTACATGGGCAACATTCTCTGTTTTTATTTAGGAAGGGGCTTTTCATGTCAGTGAGTTATTAGGTAGTTTGTGGTGGAAGGATTTAGTATTACAGATTCAGTGGTTTTGATTTGTTCTGGAAGGTCTAAGACTGATCAACTTAGGTAAGGTCATCACGTATCTTGAAGAGGAGATCTGAAGCCTTGTTATGTCCAGTATCATGGTCAGTTCAATGGAAATGTGTTTAGATTATTAGGGATTATCTTGGTATCTCAAGATTCATTTAGCAGGCCAGTTTCAGTGAGGTAGTTTGTTATGGTAATAAGGCCTTGGACACTCAGGTATTACAGGTGATATATTTTGGGTCATTCTTTTCAGAGAGCTAGGGACTTGGATTTGGCTTCAGAAGGCAGGTATATAAAGAGGATAGGGGGCTAGTCATTGGATTCATTTTTGTCTTATATTAAGTAGTGAAGTGGAATTAATATACCGGTAGTCATAATTTGTGTTTTGCTTTTGATGGCACAGCAGAATTCTTATTCTGGTTTATTCATTTGTGTTTTGAGCCACAAAACAAGTGGTGATGAGGCATTATGGAGTATTTTTAGGGCTTGATCATTTGAAATAGATGCAATCTGGAGTGTTTTCAGGGGAATGTATTGGAGCTAGTTATTACATAACTGCAGATAGTGATGGACATTCTTTGGATTATTGCAATTGACTTGGGATTAAATGATTTAGTAAAACTACCTACAAGAAGATTATTAGAACAAGCGATTGATTTAATTGTGTTAAAACAGAGGTTTTCTGAGGCTGGTGTGGTTTGATTGGAGATAATTCCTAGGCCAGTTTGGAGAGAAGTTTTTAGTTTAAAAGGTAAGGAGTTGGCTAAGCATTTGGTTAATCATAAGGTATTAAGAGCTATGCTTTCTTTGAATATTGCTACACTGGGTCACTGAGATTTTGCCAGTAGGGATCAAATATATGCCAGTTGGTATTTACTTGAGTAATAATCTGCTAGATCTGTTTAATGTGCAAATTTCATTATCACTGAAAGAGTTAATGGTGGGATTTCAGGTCTGATATGTCAAGTGTTTTTTTGTAGAGTTGTACAGGAAAGGGGAACAGCCTGCTTTTAAATCAGGCTGGTGGCAGTAGTAGAGTGGTTCACTTCAGTGTAGGGGAACCATCTTTTTCACCTTTCTTTTTTTTCTTTGAGTTGTTTGACTAATTGGAAGTGAGCATTGGTACACTCTGCTGGGGTACTTCTGCTGTTTGCAGTGAGTGTTATATCTAATACTGCTTGTAGAAGCACTGATGTTCTATGAACATTTATAAAGCTGCCAGATAATTTGTGTTGTCTGTAACTGTTTTATGCATTAATATTGTGCTATGTTTTTCATGTCTGAATATTACATGAAACTTGTATCTATTAATAGAGTTGGTTGCACTGGCTATTTTGGTATGTTATTACATTGGAGAAGGGATATGTGGGAAAATTAAGATTATATGCCTATAGGGGATAGAACTAAACAGTTTATTACTTCAAAATTCCTTATACATACCCACTTATGGTGCATGTACAAAGTAAATAAACTGCTGCCTAATGCTGGACAGATCAATATTAGTTCTGATGCAGAGACTTATTAAAATTAACTGATGAGAAGGCTGTAATCAAACATAAGAAAAATACATATTTTCTTAAAACATTTACAAACATTCATGATTTTCTACAGTATCCCAAAACTTTCCTGTACCATTATATAATCTTACATTCAAGCCCAAAATTTATATACTGTTGATAGAAGGAAACATTCCTGCATTGTCTACTTCAACGTGTCATCTTATAGAAAGAACAAAATAGAATGCCACTGTAACAAAACAATCTGGTCTACAGCACAATAAAATACATAAAGAGAGTATAAAAATATAGTGTCATAGCAAAGAAAGTCATGACAGCTGGTGACTTCAAAAGAAGGTGGGGTTTGTTTTTGAAACTATGGAGAATTTCCAAAGCAAATCTGATTTATTCTTTAATGATAGTAAAACAAGAATACTTCCTATTTATTCTAACATGAATAGTCTAGACGAGAAGTTTACAAAATATTTATTACAGACAGACAAGTTCAAATATTTGGGAATTATATTAACTAAAAACATTAAGGATATAATAGACATTAACTATAATAATAGTTTATCCTGTATAAAGAATCTTATAAATAAATGGAATAAGCTCTCCTTCACAATGGAAGAGACGTTCTCTATCATTAACATGATAATATTATCAAAAATACTATATATTGTACAATCATTATCCTTACCACCCATTAAATCATATATTAAATAATTCAATTCAGTGATTTTAAAGTTTTTGTGGCTCCCAAATAAACCTAGAGTAGCACTAGCATATCATATAAAAGATTGGTCTAGTGAAGACCACTTGCGAACTTAAACTATTTAAACTGATCCTACTCAAACTTCTTAGCTACTTTACTGAGACATCCCTAAGCTGCTGCTTTATGGATGCTTACTAAAACTGTACATCTTTGTACCCAGAATCTTAAACTATTGCTTCATTTAGAGATATTTTACCCTGAATGCATGTTAGTTTGCCACATTAACTGGGTTGCTAGCTATATATTTAAGTAGGTTGAAGTAAACATTAAATTCAGTAATGTGCAGTTATAAATTATTATCCTCAAACAAATGGCAGGATCCTGTTTGATACATGATGCTCAAAACTTAGCTCAAGTTTTGGTTAAGATACTTAAGCACTGATTCAAAATCAAGATATTATTTAGAATCTTTTTCTCACACAATGTGTAACTTGACAGTTTTATTTGAGAGTATATTCCATAGCTTATGTTCAAATGCCAATAGCTGTAGATAAAAAAAGTCCTTCGAACTATGTTAAAAAGAGGAAAGGTTAGTGGATTAATTTTGCAATACTAATACTACAGTGCACACAGGATGAAATTGAGTACAAATAAGACAGCTGTAATGGCAGCAAATCAGGGAAATCAGAAGAAGCTGAGAATTGAGATATAAGGGAAAATAGTGGAACAAGTTAATAGCTTCCCTTCAAGTACCTGGGAGAGGAGTCCGAATGAGGAAGTCAAAGCTAGAATCAGAAGGGCTACATCCTTTTTATAAATGAATCCTACACAAACACCATTAACTTTTACATTACAACCCATTTCTTTATAAAACATGTACCTGATACCACCATTGACATGTATTACCTTAAACACATTATCTAATTCCTCCATACTGAAATCTTTGTCCAGGTTCCTGTTCTCTACAACGGTTAATGATTTTACCTTAATAATCAGCATTAAGTACTGCACTAATAACAGACCACATTTGATATTCAAAATCATATGCTGACATAAGTATTTAAAAAATAATATATATATATATATATATATATATATATATATATATATATATATATATATATTCACTTTATAATCTCAAAATACTGAAAGTTTGAATTTCAGTATCTCTTGACCATAAAGTCGAATCCACAAAACACTGACAGCCCAAAACCGCAAAACTTCAAATCGCGAACACAAACCATACACCACACCACACATACACCACAATACCCACACTACAAAAAAAAAGACACACACAAACATAACACCACACATCTACAAACCTATACTACATATAAGCAGGGGACAAGCCCCCATGAATCCCCCATGTGGGGGGCTGTGCTCCCCACCCCCCCTAGTTATATATACTAACTCCATGATTGCACAAAAAGAAAAAGACATTAAACTCACACCTACCCTAACCCACACGTACAACTTATAAACACACTCACATACACTCAAACACCTACCCAAAACCCTTACAAAACACTCACTTACCTTAAATTCCACTTAAATCCACATACTGCACCGGACACCATTCACACAATACACTACACATCACGTAACATAAACCCATAACCGTGAATTTGACTTAGTCGGATTCACGATTATGCACTTTCGCTATTTTGAAGATTCGACTTTATGGTCTCGAGATACTGAAATTCGACTTTCAGTATTCTGAGATTATAAAGTGAATCCATATATATATATATATATATATATATATATATATACACATATATATATATATATATATATATGTATGTATGTAAAACAGTTATTTCTTATTATTTTCAGTAACCACCATCCTAGTATCATCATCATGAACTTTCTTATCTAAATAGGAAATAACATCTTTATACCGCTTAAATAACACCTCTGTCTTCTCAATAAATTTTTAACCCTATCTTTATTTTGTTTCTTTTGTAATCATGCCAACTTATCATTTTCCCAACAGGATATCAAAGATCACAAACCAACAAATTATAATGTACCTTTCTGAATTTACAACATTCCTTCTAATTACTCACACAATGCTCCTTATATTTGCATTTAAATGCTAACTTTCACTTGTCCTGTAAAGAATAAAAAGTTGCATACAAATATAATCTTTCTACAGTTGTGCAATTGCATTCCCAGTTTCTGGAAAACTGCAATGTCCTGATTAACCTTTATTTTTTACCTTCACAATGACATAATTATCACTGAAAATTTTGTATCTGGATAAGAGGTCTGAAAATCTCATTGTTTTCTTCCCGCCCTCTGTCTGTCTCAACTCACCTGAAAAAAAAACAGTCAGTTTCATTTATTTAATTTCCCCATCACATGTACATGTCCTTTTCATTCTTAGAAATAACTACTCAAATATCATCACTTCTATGTTAACTTTAACATCCTGGGACAATCTGTTTCCCCTTTTCTTTAAATTACAGTTAAAATCCCTTGTAATGAATAAGTCCATATAAACCATTATACATGGTTTCAAACAATCAAATAATGCTCTCTATCATTAATATGAGTAGATGCATACAGTACTACCAGACTTAGAGCTTACTGTATTTTCTCAAGGCTAACATCACAAATCTGCTCACTTTACCTAACATATTCTTTAAAACACAGCAGTCTCTAACCACTTCTTCATTTCACGTCTTTATTCCACAATTTTTTAAATCGTTCTTTCTGTTATAAATTCAAGTACCTCATATCTAACAGATATTATCTGCTCCCCCTTCAATCCAAATTAAATTCTACAAATGTTCTAGAACCACCTTTAATACTATTCATATTTACAAAGCACATTATGTTAAGTTTTGTCTTATTATTTTTAAACTTTTTTATAAATTTCACCATAATCCATCTTTACACTTGTATCCCAAATGACTTTTCTTTCTCATACTCTATTACGGTTTGACAACAGCCCTCCTTTTCATTATCAGATTCAAAAACTGCACTTTCATTAATTTTATACCTGTAGAGACCACTCCCATTTTTCCACTTCCAATCATCTCTCAAAGCCACCAGTCATCCCCCACCCACCTCCCTTGACCTACTCCTCCCTACTTAACCAATCCTTCATTGCTCCTAAAGCTCATGATATCTTCCCATGGTTTGCCTCCCCTAGCCTACTCAATCTCATCTCTCCCAGTACATCTCAATAACCTCCTCCAACCATGCTCTATTACCATACCTTTATCTACTATTCCATTCTATCTAGCCGTATCTTCCTAGCCTATAGCTCTACAGACCTCCACAATTATAACATCAAATACCATCGCTCCCCTACTCAATCAAACAACTACCCCCCCACCTCTGACCAAATCTTACAGTCAAATCTGCCCACAACTTTACCCTTTTACCTACTCTTCTCTTTACCATATCAATCATATAAAATCCAATTACCCTTCTATCCCCACATTCATGTTCCATCTCATAAAAACCAAACTAACACACCTACTGCTGCACTCCCTAACACACATAAAACTACAAGCAGACATCCATCCTAACCCTGGCCCTAGCTATGATTCAGCTCAAGCACAAAAACACCTTCCCAACCCCAATCTAGGCACCACAAACTTCTACTCCTCTGCAACTAATGCACTAACCCCCCCTACCAGTCATTTCCAAATCCGACCTACTAATTACTAACTTCAATCTCAGAAGCCTTGTAAACAAAACCACAGAATTTTATGCTGTCCTAACCACCTACTCTCCTGACTTAGCTATTTTAACTGAAACCTAGTTAAAACCACACATCAAGGACCCTGAAATTGCTCTACAAAATTATAACATAATTAGGCAGGGTATACCAAACAAAAGAGGTAGTGGTGTAGCTGTTATGTTCAAAGACTCTCTTAAAGTAGAAAGACTAAACACAATCCCACCAGACATCTGTAATGCTGAAATACTCATTACATGTTTACATATTAACCCACACAAATCCATGACTATCATAGCCATTTACCTTCCCCCAGAAAAAAATCTTCCCAACATTGAACATCTACTCTCCTGGTTCACTTCCATTTTCAATCAAGAAACTATCATCCTAGTTCATTTTTAATCTTGACTGGCTTTCCTGCTCTTCCAACTGCCCCACTAGTTTTATCAATTTATACAACTATACCCAAATTATTAACTGTCCCAACCGTACCAACTGGATATTAACTAACAAACCAAAGCTGAGCTGTCAAGCAGGCTGCCTTCCAATCAGCCTTAGTGACTATACCCCCACTTTTCAAATAAGAAAAAGAATTCAAACCCAATCAACTACCCCCTTCATGTACACCACTGTAAGAAAACATTTCCCCTGATACTTTCAACCTACTGCTATAGCAATGCAATTGCTCACCACTAAAAAGCCTCATCCTGGACCTTGCAGTGGAATATTTTAATAACAAATTTCTTGACTTACTAAATAGACTGGCCCTCATAAGAAAAGTATAGATAAAATCAAAACAGCTACCACGGCTTTCCAGTGCCACTAAACTTCTTATCAAACAAAGAGATTAAAGCTAAGGCCCTATACCAATCCAAAAACAAAAATGATCTCACCTCATATCAGCAGTTAAGGAACCAAACTAAGAAATGTATAAATAATGACAAAAAATATTTCTTCCAAACCTCCCAAGAAAAGCTCCAACTCAACCCTCACAAATTCTGGCAATCTATCAACTACCTCCTTCACTCTGGCAAAACCTCCACTCTCACCCCTTCCACATCAAATATCTCGGAATCAATTCAACTCTCATTTTATTAACTCCATCACCTCCCTCCTAGATAACCAAAATAACCTACATTTCCTGGTCCACCCCTCAACCTCTAGCACCATTAACTTTCTCTCCTTAAAACCTGTCCAAACCTCTTACATAACAAAGCTCCTCATCAAACTTAAGCCATGCTGCCTTGCTGGAGACCAACTCCCCAACGAATTCTTAAATATTGCTACTCCATCGATTACCTATGTTATTTCTATCCTAATCAACCACTCTATTTCCGAACAATACGTACCTCACCTCACACATCATCCCCTTCCACAAAGGTGGCCCCTCCAGAGAAATCACAAACTATCGTCCCATAGCCATCCTATCACCCATAGCAAAAATCCTAGAAAAATGTATTCACCAACAACTACAAGATCACCTCACCAACAACAACCTACTATCCAACTCATAGCATGGCTTTAGACCCAAGCATAGCACTAACACAGCCTTAATATCATTTACTGACACCATGCATCACCTCATGAACAATGGTCTCCTAGTCTCAGCAATTTTCCTTGACATGTCAAAGGCATTTGACACTGTCTCTCACCAACTTCTCCTTAACAAACTTGCCACTTACCATCTCAGTTCAACACTTACATGGTTTCAGAGCTACCTATCTGACCATCAATAGGCCACCAAATGAGAGAAGAATCTCTCTCCTCTGCTACCAGTGTCCACTGGTGTACCCCAAGGATCCATACATGGACCCCTCCTTTTCATCCTATTTACTAATAGTATAAACTCAGCAACCCAACTCTCTACAATCATGCAATATGCAGATGATACATGCCTTATCTGCTCTGCCCCCTCCCTCCAAGAACTTCAAGATAAGACTCAAAAATCATTTCAGGAAATATAAACTTACCTATCCAACCACCAGCTCATTCTAAACTCTAACAGGACAAAACTAATACTTTTTACCAACAATCCATCCAATGCCCACTCTCCATTCCTCTTTATTCATTCCACCAATGGAACCAAAATTGAACTCACAAAACATAAGTTCGAAGTTATAATATAGAACCGGGGTGGAGCCTATGTCCATTATGGACAAGGGCATTCTGTAAAATACTTAAAGGCATAGGCACAAACCTAAGCCATCCTCTAGCCTTAGATATCAAACATCTGGTTAAATCTGAGTAAAACTGGTTAAGCTTGTAAGGGCTCTTGAGCCACTAGCCTAGTAATCTACTATAAGCCTATGAGTCATACATTCCTTCATATTTTCATTTTTTTCTTCTTCATTTTCCATAAAAAACTTTTTGTTAGTATATCATTGTCACCACAGATGCATTATTTTTCTGTATTTCCAGTATTTACTACATTTTGTGTTTCTTTATCCATTCTCCCATTCTGTCTTCATTCATCATATAAAACTGCTGTTCTTTCTCTTAAAACTGACGGCTATTTTTTTAATAAGCATGTAATTGTTTAACTTTGCAGTAGTGCAGTTGTTTCCCTTAATATCCCTTGTTCTTCTCAAGTATTCTTTTAAATTTTGTTTTATATTTCATCTACTACTATTCATTACAACTTTATAAAAAAACATCGTTTTAAGATATTCAATTCATAATCTATTAAAATAAACACTAATATCTAACCTTTGTACAAAACATGTATTTATTCCAAACAGGTCTTTTCCAACAACTTTCATATATCTGTCTTTCCCCACTTTCACAAATAAGGCTTTTTTATCCAGAAAATCCCACTGTCACACATCTAAGTATTAGCAGTAAATTTTAAAAATAAAAAAAACTATTTAATATTAATATTTCTTATAATGTATGGGAAGTCATTCTAATGCAGTATATATTTATATCAGCTGTATTCAACAGATCTTTTAACATATTACTACCCCATCACTCCTTTTATCACATTTTGGATCTAAGTAACAGGTTGTGTCACCCCCACATATTATGAAAATGTTCAACATCAATCATACAATACAGTTTAGTTAACATTCATAGAATTCATGGAAATCATATGTAGTACAAGGCATCTGGACCATGTGGCTATCTATGCTTTGCCAGTATGCACTTCTAGAGCTTATCTTGTTTTTCATGGAACAATACGCTAGTTATGCCAGTAGTGAATGTGTGAATACCCATCCAAATGTTTTATCAATTTTTAAAGGAAGATAATGTATCATATTACTTGATCTATTATGAAAGTTTATTCCAAAGAAGAGTCATCATTGTATGACAACTGTGGCTTTACACCATGATTTGTTCATTTGATGAAGAAAGTGAGTTCAGCTTTATAGTTATAGTGTTCATCAGATTGTTGCGTTGTTGAGATATAAGAGATCTAGGTCTGCTGGATCCCTAATGTCCCAAAAAGCAAGACACAGATCACCTCTAAGAAATTTGTAGGGTACTGAACACAAGCATAGAGCCTCTAGGATTTGTAAGGCCATGATATGTTTTGTTAGAAACCTCTGAAGTCTCTCCAACCTCCTAATCTGTCTAGTAAGGTACATCTCAAAAGAAGCATTGTAGTCTATGATTGGCCTGATCACTGCATAATATAGAGGGGTAAGGATTTGTCATCTTTTATTATTAGCTGCACCAGACAGAAGGATTTTCTAACCAATGTTAAAACTAACTATTGCAACATACTGATCAAAGGAGAGGGAATTAGCTACCCGGGTTCCAAAATCTCTTACAAAATCTGACTATTGGGGTGAGGTGTTGTGATGTCCCTGTACTGGCCCAGTAATGAAGAAACCTCAGTCCTCACCACTGGCAACAGTGAGAGATGTACACAATGGGAGGATGACAAGTACACACAGAGTAAAGTACAGTTTCCCTTAAGAGCACACAGAGATCACAGTCAGTCTGGGGCTGGTTTCTCCCTCTTTCTCCAAATCCCCAATAAGACTCCCCACTGGCACAGCTATAGGGTTGATATCACAGCTGAGTGGCCAAGCTAAGATCTCCAGAACCCTCTCTGTCCAACCAGTGCTTTGTGTCGCTCCCCAAGTAGCTCACACACACACACACACACACACACACACACACACACACACACACACACACACACACACACACACACACACACACACACACACACACACACACACACACACACACACACTTTGAGATTTGATTTATACACAGACACACACATACACCTGGGGAAGGCTGTTACAGCTTTCCTAGCTATGCCCCCTTCTTGCAAGACTATAAGGTAGTGCCAGCTGCCACCAGCCACCCTTACTTATCCGCTACTATAACGCCCTTACAGTGGGTGTCCAATCCTACTGTGTAATCGTACTATTAATCCAAATGGTAGTAACCTGTACAGTGCCACCAAATAGATATGCAAGTAGACTAAGAGCTTAAATATGTCTCACAAATATCAGCCACAAAGATAGGTTTAAATATATTTAATAATAAATAATAAAAGAACAAGACAATACTCAATACACAAACACAGTAACTTCAGAGTTCAAAATCACAGGCAATATTTTAAAATAACATTGTAGGGCAGTCTCAGATAAATACAGAAAACATCTAAACTAATCTTTACTATATTCCTATCTATATTTAAGAGGGATACTATGCCCTGAATCTGAGTACAGATGATGAAGACGAGTGGATGTTCTTGCTAGGTCCAAGACAAAATACAAAATGCACAGTCTCTCTCTGACAGAATTCTAAAATTAATATCACATTTTACTGCTGTGTTAGCTTGAGTGACAGAATTTTAACATCTCTGTGTTAAAATTACATATCTCTCAGATGTTTGACAGATCTTGGAAGTCGTAAAACAATAAAACACTTTACATTTTAAACCTAGTAATTACTTTTCTTTCAAGGCAATAGAAAAAACTTCTAGCTCAAGACAGCAAAAAATTCCATGCAGGAATAGTGTAGCCATTCCTCCACGGAATATGACCGCTGAGTGATCCAGTAAACACGCCTGGGGATGTGCACAAGCCTGGCAACACTATTCTGCCACGGACACGACTGGATTATGCCAATGGCCTCATTTGCTGTTGTAAAACATGCAAATGAGGTTGATTAGTGATCCAGTAAGCAGGCAGGCATCGTGGCAGAATAGTGTAGCATGCAGAAATGTATTCGGCTACTAGCCAAATACATTTCTACAAAAATCAAAATGGAAGCATGACAGCTCAAACCAAAGCATGTATTCCAATCCTTAGGCATGTAAAATTGCAAAATTATAAAAATAAAAGTTTTTTTTTTCCAGTCTTGGCTATCTGTGCACAGAGCAGTGGCGCACAAATGGGATTGTGACGAAAATAAAAAAAAAAAAAAAAAAGGTGAAAAGGCAATTTTAAGTGAAATCTGCATTTTGCTGTTATACTCTGTGGCATGCAGAATCAAAACAATACCAGGGAACAGTGGTTGCTAAGGGGAAAGGCTCTGGGGTAGTGCTGTAACTAGGGACTATGGCAGTGGGGTATGCTAATGAGGGAAGTTTATTGAATCACAAAAAGAAGCAAAGTGGCAAACTGCAACTAACCGTGTAGGTGCCATAAGGCAGTGGTGTAAGCAGAAGGAGCAGCAGACATGAAAAGGGTGTGTGTCATGCTTGGTGTAAGCACATTGGAGCTTCACAGTTCACATTTGAGCTTAGCTAAGCACAGCTAAGCAGGGGGTATGATTGAGGCTGTATTGACTTATTCCATTAACTGAAGAGTGTGTTCATGTCCAGGGGAGGGCCATATCTCATTGTTTACCTTAGCTAAATGGGTTTGTGTGGCACACACTGGGTCTAAAACAAAACAAAACAAAAAAAAAAAAAACAGAAACAGGAAGAATGTTTACATTTAGATGCTGGGTGTTTGCATCGCACATTGGGGCTTAAAAGGGGTGGTAATGGGAAGGGAAAAAAGGGGGAAAAAGGGAAATAGCAGAATACAAGAAATCAAGTACAAATAACATAGCTTTCAGGTAGAATGCATCATAGTCAGCCAATCATACAGGCAGCATCTGCAACACAACAGTATAAACTTTTCAAACACCTTACAGTCTGTTTTTTTCCCACAAATTCTGCAGCATTGGTGCACACATGTGAGAGGATTTTAACCAAAAACATGTTAGGGACTGCCATTGCTTTGATCCATCAGTATGTACTAGAGGCTGAGGGCAGTGAGGAGGACAATGCTGACAACCACCACAGACTGAGAAGGAGGAGAAGAGTGTTCAGACCCAGGGTAACTTACCAGGAGTTACATGATCTGGAGATAGTAGAGAGCTACAGGGTGGACAGTGACATACTTCAGCAATCATCAAGCTGTGCCAGCTCAACTCAGACCCAGAGCCAACAGTGGAGAACCCATCCCAGTGGATACCAAGGTATGTGTAACCTTAAGAATACTAGCTACAGGTACTTTCCAAAGACCTACTGGGGACATCATGGGGGTGTCACAGGCATCCACATCCAGGGTACTGTTCCAGTTCCTGGATGCCATCCTACCACATGCCGGTGAGCACATTTACTTCCCCAACACCTGTGATGAGAGTACCAGCAATATGCATCTCTTCCACCATGTAACAGAATACCCAGAGGTACTGGGTGCGATAGACTGCGCACACATACACATCAAAGCACCACCTGGTGAACAGGGTAGGTTCTACATAAACCGCAAGGGCTTCCCATCCAACAACTTCCAGGTCATGTGCAATGCCCAGGGCATTATCATGAATGTGTGTGCTGCCAGCCGTGGAAGCTATCACAACACCCACATCTGGCATTCATCACAGCTGCACCAGGCATTTGCCAGTGGGGACATCCCATACAGCCATCTGGTGGAGGATGCTGGCTATACACTGGAGCTGTGGATGATGACACCCATCAGAAATGCACACACACCCACTCAAGAATTTCATAATGAGGCACATGCACAAATCAGGATCATTATAGAGCATGTGTTTGGGAAGCCCAAGTCACAGTTCCACTGCCTTGACATATCTGGTGGAGTCTTGCAGTACTCTCCAGCCATATATACACACATGTTCATAGTATGTGCCATGCTACACAATATGATCCTGTGGAAACAGCTGCAGCAGGAACAGCACAGAGAAGGGTCACACAGCTCCCCATTATTGCCAAGGTCCCCACTGGCACAGAAGGACTCAGAAGAGGAACCCCCTAAGCCTGCTCCCATAGGCAGATGGAGGCATGCCCAGTATGACCAGGCCTTGGCAAAGAGGCAAAGCATAGTACACACATTGACACTGTAGGGACCCAGGGACTGACACCTCTCTCTGACTCACACACACAGTAAAATGGTTGACACACACATCGCATTACCTGTAACTTACCATGTATAGGCAGTGTATACTGTGTGCATCCAACATAGGCAGCCCTCAAGCACTGTCCTCATAACTGCCACAGGCGCAAGGTAAGTCAGTCTTCAAACAATAAATGAATGGATTATTATGTTTTGGTAGCATATTTATGGTAATGCTGCATGCATGCAAGGGAATGGGGTGGCCTACTGGGTTAGCAGTAGACAACTGACAGCTATGTGGGACACCAGGAAATGTCTGCACAATGCTGGCTTCCCCCCACTATACAGTATCATTTAAGGTGACAAATCACACTGCAGTATATGTGGGGGGCCAACTTAGGGGAGTCATAGGTCACATGCATGGATGTCACTGTGGGGATTCCATACTCACCCCCAGACTCGCACAGCATTTAGCCATAGAAAACCATAAAGGAATGTCTGGCAAAGGCAAACAAAAGGTGATAATGATGAAATACCCCTAAAGACTTATAAAGTGATATAACAGAAGGCCTTGCATTTGCAGTAAGACTCTGAATAATAAGAAGTCTGAAACTCAAATGTATGCCAGTACAATCTAACCTGTGGTCTCTAGTGATATGCCTCTATTCTCCAAGACAGGGTACAATACTATGCTAAATGGAACCAAAATGTAAAGCCAATATCAGCACAGTCTGAGCAAATGTGTACTGTTGACAGGTGTGCCCCCCACACTCATATTCACATAGAAATGCAGTAACATGTAAGTCTGTAGGGTAATAGCTGCAGAGCACACATTGCCAGGGCTGTCCCAATGAATGTGGATAACTTTTTGCATGTCCACAATATGCAGGGGTCAATAAGGTATGCATATGTGTGGGGAATACTGTTAGGATATGGCCAACAACTTCTCATGGCAGTTGTGTCCTAGTGGCCTAAGTACAGTACTGTGGTAGACAGGGCCATGTTCCATGAAATGCAGTACCAACTATTTTGCATGTCAGCTATACCTATGGTGGGAGTTGTACACACTGTCCAGATGTCAATATCCATTACTGCCAGGACGTGGACAGGTCATGTACAGGGGGCCACACATATGAACAGTACACAGGTTGGAGTAACCTACATAGTGCCTACCATACCTCACAACTGTAGAGACCTTTCGCCAAATTTACATAGGTCTGCATCATATTTGTGGTGTCTTTAGTCTGAAGTAGTGGTTTTGTCTGGCAAATCATTTGCAAAACACGAAGGTCTAATGTCAGAAAATATTGATGGATTGTAGTGTCTCAGACTTCATACCCTATAGAAAAATGCATGCTAATGCAAAATCTGTTATTGTATCACCCTTTCAGGTTTGTAAGGCCAATAGTTACAATGGTCCATATATTTAGGCCTTTGTCACCCAATTACTCATGGCTTTGTCCAGATGTCTGGCTCACATACGTAGAGAGTTATGGTGCCTAGTAGCACAGCAGTGCATTCTGTCACTTACCATTGTCACCCCATGGGGGTCACTGCCTGACAGTCTGGGAATATATGAGTGACAGAATGCACTGCCTAGCTACAGATGGCCTGCATTAGTCTCACATGGTCTACAGGCCTCTGGCAAAGGCCCATGCTTCACCCATAGTGCCTTTGTAAGGAATGTCATGGGGTCAATACTACCAACATAATGCAGTCAATAAAATGCAAATGTAAGGCCATGCTGCTAAATGCTAGTAGCATACCTCTCAACCCTGTAGAGGAAGAAATCTAGACAAAGCCATACATAATGGTGGGATAAAGGCCCAACTATAGGCACACATTTGAAATATTGCTCTCATAATGTTAGAAAGTTGATAGAATAACAGAGGGGGTGTGTAGTAGCATGGAGGTCATAAAGGGTGTGAAGTCTGAAACTCCAATGTTCTGTCAGTATTTCCTGACTGCAACCCTGAGTGATTTGCAACAAATGTGCTAGAAAACAACAATGTTAATGGAAATTGACCAGATATATGAGACATGAATCTGGATAATCTGTGAGAATCTGTACAGCTGACAGGTATGGCCACACCAGGATATGACCTTTCAGGTAAGAAGAATACTGCACAACCAGGAGATCCCCAGCCAGCATATCACCAAGGTGCTGGACCTTTTACACAGCTTCATCAGTCAATCGACCATAGACATACCTCACAACTGGCCAGATTGTGCAAGAATGTCTAGCCTTTACCTCATAATGTAGGTCTGTACACCATCCATCTTGTATTTCCCTGGTAAATAACTGTGATGATCCAATTATATCTGTCAGTAGATAATGACACAATACAGTACAGTGTCAAACATTACATATGTCAGAAAATGTCTGCTAAAACAAACCCTGTAACTCAAGCAATAGTTACAGTACCCCCCCCATGTTTGGCCCATTGTTTCCACATATTGTTAGCCTATCTTCAGATATCTTGCACAAACAGGTTGTAAGATATGGCTGTGGTACAACACACCCCGGACTGGAGTACAAGTATCCTTGGAATGGATTCCTGCACTTACTATAGAAGGTCATACTGAGTATGCTCCTACACTTAGAGAAGTGAAGCTCATATCTGAAACCACATCGGACTATATATCTCTGTAGTGTGCAAATGTCTTTGCATACACACAGCTTTGCAAACCTGTCTCCACACACATCCATCGGAAAGGATTACCCACAGCAGCTGTAGGTGGCACATATCTGGTATATCTGCATCTGTTGTGTCTGATACACACACACATATATATGGGCAACATATTACAATATGTCTATCATACACACACATAGACATGGAGAAGAGAGGGACAGACAGTGATAGAGTGAGACACACAGGGAGACACACAGAGAGAGTGAGTCATACACAGGGATACCCTGAATGGCATTTAGTAATGCCCTGCTACAGACAGTTGCATACCAGTTGTAACTACTGGCATGTGGCAGCATAAACATGAGATTATTGTCTGATGGTACTGAGGTGGGGGTTGGAATATCACATCAACTGCCTTTGTGTGTGTGTGTGTGTGTGTGTGTGTGTGTGTGTGTGTGTGTGTGTGTGTGTGTGTGTGTGTGTGTGTGTAGGTCTAAGTATTATCATGCCTTACCCGCCCAGTACAGTTTCCATTGCCCTACTTTACAAGACCTGCTAATGTCATCCACATTAGAAGAACCTTTGGAGTGACCACAGTCCTGTAAGCTCTGTAACGTGTGTGATGATTGCATAACACTGTAGTACAAATAACTATTTAGTTAAGGGTTCTAATCTCAGTCCTGGCAAATGTAAAGTATGTGTATCTGTAAGTTAAAGATTTTGAGCCTTTTCACACCCAGTACACTTGCCATTGCCCTACTTTAGCAGTCCTGCTGATGTCAATCACCTTAGAAGTACCTTTGGCCGGCCCACAGTCCTATAAGCTCTGTGGAGCATGCAATAATTATGTAACACTATAATGCAAACCACAAGTTAGGTAGGGGTTCTAATCTCAGTCTTTGCAAATGTAAAAGTGTATGTGTTTTTTTCTGCGTGGGTCTGTAGGTTAAAGGTTTTGAGCCTGTTCACACTCAGTACACATCCCTATGCCCTACTTTATCAGTCCTGCTGATGTCAGTCACCATAGAAGTAGCTTTGAGCAGCCTACAAGCTCTGTGGCATGTGTGATAATTATGTAACACTGTAATACAAATAACTAGTTAGGTAGGAATTCTAATCTCAGTCCTGGCAAATGTAAACGTGTGTTTGTTTGTCTGTGTGTGTCTGTAGGTTAAAGATTTTGAGCTTGTTTACACCCAGTGCAGTTGTCATTGCCCTATTTTAGCAGTCCTGCTGATGTCAGTCACTTTAGAAGTACCTTTTGGCAGCCCTATGAGCTCTGTGGCATGTGCGATAATTGCGTAACACTATAGTACAAATAACTAGTTAGGTAGGGGGTTCTAATCTCAGTTCTAGCAAATGTAAAAGTGTGTGTGTCTGTAGGTTAAAGATTTTGAGCCCATTTACACCCAGTACATTTGCCATTTCTTGACTTTAGCAGTCCTGCTGATGTCAGTCACCTTAGTAGTACCTTTGGGCATCCCACAGCCCTACAAGCTCTGTGGTGTGTGCGATAATTGTGTGACACTATAATACAAATAACTAGTCAAGCAGGGGCTGTAATCTCAGTCCTGGCAAATATGTGAGTGTAAATGTGTATATGTATAGATTATTTTGTGGGCTCTCTCACCCAGTACATCACCCTTTGCCATACTTTACAATGACCGGTGATGTGCCTCACCTTAGAAGTACCTTGGGACACTCTTCACACTATAAGCTCCATGGCACATGTGATAAATGCATACCACTGTAGTAGCAGTAACTAGATAAGTGGGAGTTCTAATACCAGTCCAGTAAATGGGTGTGCGAGTGCACTTGTGTGTGTAAGTGTGTAGGTTAAAGTATTTTGTGGCCTCTCTCACCCAGTACATCACCCATTGCCATAATTTACAAGGGCCAATGATGTTTCCCACCTTAGAAGTACCTTGGTACATCCTTCACCCTATATGTTCCATGGCACATGTGATAAATGCATAACTCTGTAGTAGCAGTAACTTAATAGGTAGATGTTCTAATCTCAGCCCTGGTAAATGGGTGTATGGGTGTATTTGTGTGTGTATATGTGAAGGTTAAAGTAGTTTATGGCCTCTCTCACCCAGTACATCACCCATGCCATACTTTACAAAGGCCAGTGAGGTTCATCATTTTAGAAGTACCTCAGGATACCCTTCACCCTATAAGCTCCTTGGAACATGTGATAGATGTGTAACATTGTAGTAGCCATAACTAGATAGGGAGGGGTTCTAATCTCAGTCCTGGCAAGTGTGTGTACCATATCCATTGGTGGGTGGGTTTTGCAACTTTTTGCTGTTGCTCATCCAGTAAACATCCCAATGTCAGGTGGGGGTGTGTTTGTGTGGGAACCATATCCACTGGTGGGTGGGTTTTGCAACTTTTTGCTGTTTCCCACGCAGTACACATCCCAATGTCCACTTTACAAGGCCCACTGTTGTCATCCACTGTACTGGTAGCTGTAGACACTTTGCACCCCTATAAGCTCTGTGCCATGTGCAATAACTATGTAGCAGTATGGAATAACAAGATAGGTGGACAATGCTCGTAGATGACTGCAAGGTGGGTACTATTATTACCTCCCCATGTGGTGCTGACATCCTGCACAAAGGCTTCACTGAGACCTATGACTGGTGTCAGAACCCTGGACTCTAGCTCAATGCCAGAAAATGTGCCGACATCCCCTTTGGGAATAACATGGTTCCCATGAATTACCACATTGATGGCAGTCAGCTGAACACTGAAGTCATTATAAGAGAGCTAGGAACACAGGTTGACAGCGAGCTCTCTGTTGACCACCATAGTGCCACTGTGTTCAGAAAGTCCTTCTATATGGCACATCTCATTACTAAGGGTGTTGCATCCAGGAAATAAAAGGTCACTGGCTCCCTCTACTCTCCCCTCATTAGGCCAATCAACAAGTGCAATGGCCCATTTGGCATGTACCTCACTGGACACCTGCAACAACTGGAGAGGCTACAAAAGTACCTCACAAAGAGGATCCTAGGCCTTAAACACTTGCCCTATATGGACAGACTCCAATAACACCAACTATTGTCTGCCTCATATTGGCTACTTAGAGGCGATCTCTGCCTGACTTACCAAGCCATGTCTGACCCAGCCCTGTCAGGGATGCTACATCTAAAAAACCCAATACATCCACACCACATGCCCCGGAGACCTCAACCCCATTTCCACAATCAACAGAACATGCTGGAGGGACAGGTTCATAACCCAAAGACTGCCCACCCTATGGAGTAGACTTCACATACATGTCGAGCAGAGCACCTCATTGGCCCTCTTCAAGAGAAATCTGGATGAGTGGATGGAGAATAGAAATACCACCCCAGGGATCACTCCAGTGGCTATACCCATTAGACAGACTGGGAGCTATTGTCAAGTGGCACAATGCCAGTGTATTCCCATGGGCTAGGCTTGTAAAGCCTCCATAGCCATTCACCTAGTACACACCTATGAACCTATGGATCTCTGTACTGGTAAACAGGTGTGTGTATATTAGTGTGCATAAAAGTGTTTGTGAGTGTGTAAACGTGTGTGAAAGTAGTTTGAGGCCCTTCTTACCCAGTACACCTACCATCACCATATCTTACAAGGGCTGGTGATGTTATTCACTATATAGATATCTTAGGACACTCACTGTGGTGGGTGTGGTGACTTCATAACACTGTAGTACCAATGACTACAGAGGCAGGGGTTCTAATCTGAGTCATGGCAAATGTGTTTGCATGTATATTTGTAGAATACATCATTTTGAGGCCTCACTCTTCCAGTACACTTCCCATTGCCATACTTTACAAGAGCTGGTGATGTTGTTCACCTTAGAAGAACTGTGGGGCACTCTTCACATTATAAGCTCTGTGGCATGTGTGATAAATGCATAACACTGTATTAGCAATAACTAAATAGGTAGGGGTTCTAATCCCAGTCCTGGCAAGTGTGTGTATGTGCTAGAATTGTATCCTGTGTATGTGTCTGAATGAGAACTATATCCTTTGGGGGGGGGTTGTACATTTTAGGCCATGGTACTCCCTGTATACGTCCCAAGGACCACTTTACAAGGCCAGCTGTCTTCATCAACCATACAGGTATCTGTTGACACTGTTCATCCCAATAAGCCCTGTGCCACATGCAGGAGCTATGTAACAGTATGGACTGACTAACAAGATAGGCAGGCTACTAATCTCAATCTTGGCAAATGTGTCTATGAGTGTATTTTTGTAAGTGTGTATCACTGTAGGTTTGAGTATTTTGTGTCCATTCTCACCCAGTAAATCACCCAATGCCATACTTTACCAGGCCTGATTATTTTGTTCACCTTGGAATTACATTGGGACTCTCTTAACTCTGGAAGCTTTGTGGTGCATGCGATAAATGCATAACATTGTATTAGTAATCACTAGATAGAGGTCTTAATGTCAGTCATGGCAAATGTGGTGTGTGTGTGTGTCTGTGTGTGTGTGTGTGTGTGTGTGTGTGTGTGTGTGTGTGTGTGTGTGTGTGTGTGTGTGTGTGTATGTATGTGTGTGCGTATACGTGTGTGTGTGTGTGTAAGAACAATATCCTGTGCGTTTGAGTGAGAACTATATCCATTTGATGGCCGTGGTTTACAATTTTAGGCCATGGTACTCCCAGTACACACCCCAAGGTCCACTTTACAAAGGCCGCTGTTCACATCCACCATAGAAGTATTTGTGGACACTCTTCAGCCCTATAAGTCCTGTGCCGTGTGCAACAGCTATGTAACAGTATGGAATGAATAACATGACAGGCAGGGCTGCTAATGTCAGTACTGGCAATTGTGTGTGCATTGGTGTGTATAGCAGTGTTTTTGAGTGTGTAGACTCATAGGTGACACTATGAGTCCTTCCATACCCAGTACACCCCCCATTTCCATACTTCACAAGGGCATGTGATGTTATTAATGTTACAGGTACCTTGGAATAGTTATCAAACTATTAGTTCCATGCCACCTGTGATAACTGCATAACACTGGAGTACCACTAAATAGATGGGTAGAGGTTCCAAACCCAAGACTGGCAACTATGATCCTCTGCATGTGTGTGTGTGTGTGTGTGTGTGTGTGTGTGTGCATGTGTGTGTGTGTGTGTGTGTGTGTGTGTGTGTGTGTGTGTGTGTGTGTGTGTGTGTGTGTGTGTGTGTGTGTGTGAGAGAGAGACTATGTGTGTGGGAACAGAGTTCTCTCTGTGTTTGGTCAACACAATGTCCTCTGGCATTGTGGGTTCTACCAATCTGAGGTGTGTTCCACCCATTACACTTACCATTATCCGCTTTACAAGGGTTGCTGATGTCAACCACTATAGACTTACCTGTATACACCCTTCAGACCTATAAGCTCTGTGGCACATGCAATAACTGTTACACAGACCTGGTAAATGTGTACATATACAGCTGTACCTCGGCTCTGACACGGTTGGTGTGTTTCCACTCTGCCATACTCCACATTGGTAATGTCTGCAGGGCCACAGCCTGAAGACAAACAGACACCTGGCACACAAACAGAATACAGCATGCCAGACTAGATTCAGTCAGTGGTACTAACAGCAATAATGTATCATGGCTAATAAGGAATATGCACTTTTATGTGTACTCATAACAAATGCAGGCAGACAGCACCTTACACAAAATTACATAGCTACACTGTACTGTATTCACCCTATACATCAGACCCATATTAGTATGTCCCTGCATCAATGGTATGGATGACAGCGATGTAGCACAGGTATCATCATATGCGTGGTATAGGTTTGCCAGAGGCCTAGACTGGGCCATACAGTTGACATCATGTGTGTGTGTGTGTTTGGAAGGGTATTCTATAAATGGGCTGTGCAGAGGTGCTTGTGTCTCTGAAGGTGACCAGCCTGTGAAACAGATTTGCATGTGTATGTATGCACACAGTCACGCCATGTGGCTGCCCTACACAGGGGTATGTTGGACAGCTGTGGACCGTACATGGCAGGGTGTACAGTTCACCATCTCTGGACATGGACATGGGAACAGGTCCTGCCAGGGGTCTCACTGGCACCACCAGGCCCAAGGCCAGATGCAATAGTGCTTCCCGATGGTGACTTTTGTCTGCAGTATCCGTGTCCCTGATGAGACTGGCCAGGACCATGTACCCATGGCTTGCTCCATTGTGGTGTGGACAGCACCCCCCTTCAGTAGTGCTAGAACTGCCACTATGGGAGTGTGAAGGTGCATGGCCCCATAGACTCTCAGCTGATGTTGGTGCTGGCCTACGTCCATGTGGCCAATGCCCATATCCCACCACATGCTCTAGCACAGACATGCCATGAGTGAGGATTGCCAAGGTCTCACCCCGCTGTCTATTCATGACCTGAGATTTTTGATGTGTGGCTCAACAAGGTCATGTATGTCACCATGTAGGAAGAGTTGCATCCAAGACCCTGAATATTTGTCTGGTGTTGCATTCACTACATGCCTGTGCATCCATAACAGCCCAGAACATTTGTCTGGTGACACCTGCTGTGGCACTTGCGACAGCAGCTTGACAGGCAGCAGTCCTCCTTTGAACATCCCTGTCCATCCACCTGTGTGGGACCTCACCTGCACTCTGGCTATGGCTAGTGGCTGCACTCAAACTTGCCATAGTCACCACACTAGCCTGTTCCATGCCACCACCTGCCAACTGCCCATTATCTGTGGCTGCTGGGGATGGGGTATGCATGGGCATTGTGACTGTGTGCAGGGACATTGTGGATGACTGTGGGATCCCAACCAATGGCACAGATACAGCCCCTGACAACCCCCCCTGTGCCCCACTATTACCACCATCTTTGTCAGAGTCTGCAGAGACACTGGCATCAGATTCTGAACAGGAGGGACCACGACCACCATGTCCACCTGTGAGGGGAAGACAACATATGTAAATTAATACCTGCACTATAAGGTTTAATGGTACACAACATGCACACACACACACACGCACACACGCACACACGCACACACACACACACACACACACACACACACACACACACACACACACACACACACACACACACACACACACACACACACACACACACGGACACACACACGGACACAGACACATGCAGGTGAGGTGGCACAAAGGCATTAGGGGTGGAAGGTTTCTATAATGGTTAAGGTGTTTTCCTTACAGACACAAGGTGCAGGGTTTGACTCTCACATGAGATGACTGGCTAGGCTTATAACAGCCCACAAGGGCAGTTAGCCTAGTACTAATCTATAAACCTAAACTCTATAAACCTAAACACAGATCTCACAATAGGCAACTCGTGACATTCACGACACAGTCAGACCACAACATACACACTCTGGACAGGCCCTCGACATCATGCATTGCAGCCCTTTCCACTTAATGTTACTACTAATATACATCTCTGGGATACATGAGTAGTGTTAGTAGGTGATGGGCCTTCACCTAGCACACACTGCAGCCATGTACACATTATTGCTCCTCACCTGTATAACACAGTGGCAACTCCTACAGAACATACCTCTCAACTGTACAGAGTTTTGCTGAATGTCTAGATGTGTGATTCATATTTGTGGTCTGTTCCTCATAAATCATGTGTTTTTCTGACAGATTACTGGCATGATCTGCAGACTGGCATCACTAATTAATGACATAATTTGAGTTTCACACTTCAAAACCTGCAATAAATGTATGTTAAAACAAAACCAGTTAGTCTAACAACATTCTAAGCTTACAGTGGATATAATAAGTGTACACACCCCTGTTAACATGCAAGGTTTTTCTGATATATAACATGAGACTACATAAATCAAGTCATAATGTTTCCTACCTTTAATGTGACCTATAACCTGTGCAATCCAATTGAAGAGCAAACACATCAGTTAGGGGTAACATATAGGAAATAAAAGACATACAGTAGGCTGGTTGCATGAGTGTACAAACCCATAAACTAATACTTTGTTAAAGCACATTTTGATTTAATTACAGCAGTCAGTTCTCTTGGGAAGGTGTCTGTCAGCATGGCACATCTTGACTTAGCAATATTTGCACACTCTCCCTTGCAGAAGCCCACCAACTCTGTCAGATTGTGATGGCATCTCTTGTACACAGCCTTCTTCAGACCACCTCACAGATTTTTGATTGGATGTAGGTGTGGACTCTGGCTAGGCCATTCCAAAATGGTGATTTTCTTCTGGTGAAGCCATTCATTTTCTGATTTGGATGTATGGTTTGGGTCATTGTCACGTGGAAAGGTGACATTCCTCTTCATCTACAGCTTTCTAGCAGACACCTGAAGATTTTGGGCAAAAAAGGACTGGTATTTGGAACTGTTCATAATCCTCTCCACCTTGGGTAAAGGCCCACTTCAGGCTTATGAACAGCAACCCCAAAGCAGGACACTGCCATCAGAATGCTTCACTGTGAGGATGGTTTTCTTTTGGTGATGCACAGTGTTATTATTGCACCAAACAAAATTTTTGGCATTGTGGCAAAAGAGTGCAACCTTGGTCTCATTACACCATAATACAGTTTCCCACATGCTTTTGGGAGACCTGATGTATTGTTCTTAAGAATTTAGCCAGACCTGGATGTTGTTCTGTGTGAGGAAACACTTCCATCTTCTGACCCTACCCCATAGGCCAGACATGTGGAGAAGATGGAGGATTGCTGTCACATGTAGTGCACAACCAGTACTTGCCAGAGATTCCTGCAACTCCTTTAGTGATGCTGTAGATCTCCTGGCAGCCTCCATGACCAGTTTGGGTCTTGTCTTTTAACACATTTAGAGGGATGTCCACTTCTTTGCAATGTTACTTATGCCCCATTTATTCATCACCTTTTGATTACTGTGGTCACTGTGTTCCATGGTATATGCAATGCTGTGGAAATGTTTTATACCCTTCTCTGGGCTGATAACCTTCAACAATGACATCCCTTTGATGCATTGCAAGCTCTATGCAAACCATGGCTGTTGTTGTAGCAGGCAACTGGGTAAATGTCAGGAAGATCCTAGTGGGACAGCTGTTTGGTGTTAATCAAAGAGTCTCTGTAATTGATGGCAGGTGTGTACCCAAGAAGACGTAATGCTGTAATTATATCAAAAGCTGCTTCAACACAGTATTAGTTCCAGCCCATGCACACTTATACATCTAGCTTATTGTATGTTTTTTATTTGTCATAACTGTTCCCCTATCAGATCTGTTTGTTTTGCAATTGAATTTTACAGGTTATAGGTCACATTAAAGGTTGGAAGAGTTTGGAAATGTTTCATAGTGGTCTCATTTTTGTATATCACAAATACCTGGCATTTTAACAGGGGTGCATACACCTTTTATATGCACTGTATAATACTAATTCTAAAATATGTCCCTAGTTTTGGGCCTTTGTCCCCCGATTTTGTCAGTCTTTGTCCAGATTTCTTGCAATGACAGGTTGTGAAGTATGCTACAGGTATGTTACATCACCTGCAAATAGGCCACTGTGATGCAATGCAATTAACCCCACCACAAGTGAACATGCACATATCACAATGTGGCTGAGAGTAACTGTTGTGTGCATGGTAACATGCATGACCTCAACATGCCTGGGGTGCTTGTGAGCCATAATAGGACAATCCCATACTCACTGGAATCAAGTTGCTGTCCCACATCCAGATCACAGGAACCTATGTAGTTGTAGGGGAGAGGTATTGTCAGCAGACTTACATGTGGCATTGGTACAAGATGAATGCTACTTTTCTGCACATGTACAGTACAAGCTTTGATAGTACTCAATTTGCTGTCCTTCACCATAGATGTGCACCTATGTGCATTACAAAACCCCACCTACAAATGAAGTTTGACCTGACATATGCATCTAAATAACTCTACAGAATCCATTATGACTGCAACAGTATTCAATTGATGGGTACTGGGGCCTTACCTGGATGCTCCTCGCCTGTTGCCTCGGTACGACCCACCTCCATGACTTGTGTTTCTTGGCTTGGCTGGTGTGTGGTTGCTGCCTGAAGGATGGCAAGGAGCTTCTCTGTTGCCATAAGTGGGGCCTGTGTGGCAGGACCCCCACATGTAGCAATATGGTCCCTTGCCATGGGAGCAGCCCTTTGCTGGGCACGACCTATCAGGTCAGTTGCCTGATGCCTGACCTGATTGCATGTGCGCCCATGGTGATCCAAGTTGTTAACTTTGTGGACAAGGTCAGCCCACAGGGCGGTTTACTCCCGGACATTGGGTTGGCTACAGCCAAACATCACCCCATGGTGCTGGATGATGGCATCCATAATGGCTGCATTTTTTGGCTGCAGTATATGGTGGTTGTCTTTGCTGCTGCATGTCACCTGGAAGACATAAACAGGGAAACACATCACAGGACCTCATACATTGGTCAAAGTTATTTACAGAACCTTCACATTAACATTGACTATCATTAGCCACCACTTACAACCACATCATACCCCTGTCATCTATCAGCACAATATGAACCTGCATTACACTCCTGGCCTGATGTGTCATGTTTCCCCCAATGAGGGCCAGTACATTGCATAACCCACCATTCATCATTCACCTTTGTGTAGAGGGATGACAGTGACCATCTACCTTGCAGATGGGATGTCAATGGTGGTCAGGCTTTTCTTGCGTACAGTGTCTAATGGAGCTGGGAGCATATGCCTGAGTTCATGTAGGATGCAGACAGCAATGTTTCAAGTCCCATGGAGACTTACTTTTGTTGACTTTGATTATGCAGTATGCACCTGCTGATGATGATGATGGGAGGGTTGTGGGTGCTGTTCATATCCACTTATACTGATGGTGGGACAGGGGGATGATGTGTGCCCTTAACCTGTCTGCAGGGGTTTGGCTTTAGGTATTTTGTATGTGTATGTGGTGTGATTGACCACCATTACAGGGTGGGAGTGGGCTGTTGCCTCTGAGATTGAAGACATATGTGAAGACGGCCTTGTGATTGGCCTTGGTGGATGTGTCTGATTTGTACTCATAGTTAGCCTTACAGTAATTTACCTGTGACCTTATATGCTCGTTCAGACAAAGGTTGACTTGTTTCCAAGTTGGTGCCTGCTCCTACTTGGCTCTGTACAGCCAATATAGCAACCGATTATGTGGTTTGTGTATTGCTGCTGTCGAGCAAAGGGGATTACCCTACCTTGGTGAAGGCAGGTTTTACTAGTAAGGTATTGCTTAGTCCATACAGCTATGTAAATACTCATAGAGCAGTTTGTAGTAGGCATGGACACAAGGTCATAACACAGTTGGACACCCCTCCATTTGTAACATGATAATCATGTTTATTCTTGCACCCATGTCTGTGTCAGGGTCATGCAACAACCAGTATGTGTAGAAATTTATGTCTGTTGGATGCACAGAAACTATATACATGTGTACAACATGTACAGCTTATTCACCTGATGTTTTGCATCCCATGTCTATTGTTACGAGGCTTCCAAATACACATACTCATACATACATGTGAACATGTAATACCTGATATACATTTCAGTTTTATGTCAGTATGGCACACTGTATTTCCACTCTTGCTGCTCAGTCATACCTCTCAGCCTGTTAGAGCAGGACATCTGGAGGATGCCACACATACATGGGGCAATGGCCCAAAATTAATGACACTTTCTTAATATTGCTGTAACACACAAGTCATTTGATACCACAGTAGCCTTTGCATTCTCAGAAATACCCTGGAGGATGTCTGACACTCATATGTATGCTAGTATGTTCTAATGTCAGTCTTCACAGATTTGCCAGACATAACACAACTCTATGAGTAAATGACAACTACAAATGTGAGGCACACATATGGTCTTTGTGCATAACACTGGACAGTTGAATGGAATGAGCTCAGTATATCACATGCAGTTCAGCACACAGGTCTGTGACAGTAGTTTACTATGCAAATACCCTATATAGGTCTCTCAGATTTGTGAGACAAACATGTATACCATAGTTGTATTCACAAGTAACATATGGATATCAACGATATCCCAGTAGCTGGCCTAGCAGTGTCACAGTCAGCATTGTTCAATAGACACTCCAGTAGTAGTCATATGTGAGCCATTCCTTCCTGGGGTGACTCTGGGGCCTGAGCTGTGATCTATGTCATGGCAGACAGACCCAGATGCTATAGCCCTAGGTGCTGATCATCAATATATCAGTACAGCAAGTCTTGTCGAGACATATGTGTTTAACATCCTATATCCCATTATTGCATACCCCCTACTGCATTCCATTAGATGCTTACTTGTTTGACATACCTTTTTTTCCCCAGGTATTGTTGGTTTGGATTCCAATTCCTATTTCTGTTTCTGTCTCTGTGTCTCTTTCTGTCTCTGTCTCTGTCTGTCTCTCTCTCTTTCTATATCTCTGTCTACTCATGTAGAGGTATAGACCTGTTTTGCATAGGCAGCAGCTTACCTTTTGTAGGTAATGCTCATGAACAGGTGATGGCCTGTGTACCAATTGGTGTCCCCCACTTTTTAATCGCATGCAGAACAGCTGTGTTGTTATTCCTATAACCAATGGCATGGCAACACACTCCTACAATTAAGTACTTCATGTGGGCGTTGCCCCTTTTCCTTGTCTGTGAGGAGGACATCATGTAGGTGTGTGAACAACAGCATCATAGAGGGTAGTTGGAAATACCTCTTACAACAAAACCTGTGGAGACAGCCCAACAGAATGGGGGAGAAGGTCCCAGACTTAGGGACAACATGTGAGTATTGCTGTTATACATTTTGATTCATGCTAGTATAACAGGGTTTGTATGGACATGGATATTTTGTGTGGGGCTCAGCCTGACAGTGTTAAGTGGTTGGCATAACTCTCAACTGTAGGGCTATCCGCAGAATGGCCAGAGGTTTGACTCTTATGTTTGGTTTGTTCCTCCAACAGTTGTTGTACTTGGCAAATCAGTAGCATACCCTGGGTATTGCAGTCAGTAAATGCTAACTTCAATTTGTGTTTCTGACTTCATATCCCTCAGTTAAGATATGTTATAACAAACCCTGTAACACCAGCAATTTTCTCAGTTTGTAACAGCAATATTTCAATTACGCTCCTGTGTTTGGGGTTCTGTCCCCCAATTATGTCAGACTTTGTCCAAAAGTCATGCAGTAAGAGGTTTCTGGTATGGTATATCATTAGTTAGTGCCTTCCTTCCTGATATCATCCCAGTGCTGTAGCAGAATGCCAGACATGTTATGAGGAAGAGGCCATATATATTAGGACAGAGCCTGGACATTCTGTGGGAATCTGTAGAGTTGAAGGCTCTGTGTATGTGTAGCAATTGTCAACAGACTGTCAGGATAGTGTAGCAGTGTAGTGTGTAAATGTTTGTTGCACTCTGTGGGGAGGGGGAACATTTAAGTGTCATGGCTCCATTTCTATCTGACTGGGCATGCTGCTCCAGTTTCTTGTGGTCTATCGGCAGGATATGTTTGCAGGGGCAGACTGAGACATGTTCCATATCACTGCAGGAGTCAGACTACACAGTGACTTGGGGCAGTATGTGTAGGGGAAGTGTGTGAGTGTCAAACATGATATTTATGTTCACACAATCATTATACTCTATTGTTCATGTGGCTTACCAGTATGTCACTGTGACTGTAATGAAATTGGTTGTGGGTATGCAGGCTCACACCGGTGACTGTTTTTCACTACTGTTACATCCCTGTAGTGTCTGATTTTTTTGCAAATGCATGTGTAATTCCCCATAGTTGACTTGGAGTAGTTTTGTGTCAGTCTGAGTGTAGTTTGGATGGTGCTTGGTGACATGCTAAGCAGCTCAGTGTATTTTCCCTAATGTCATGTTATGTCCAGATAGTCGTAGGATGTCCAGTTGTCTGGCTCATATATTTGGTCTGGTCCCCATAGGTGTTGTGCATGTCTGATAAATCAGTGGGATGATGTAAGAATTTCAGGCACTAAATAATGAGAAGCAGCTGAGTCTTGGAGTTGTGCTATATCAGTCAATATATGTTAGCACAGACATCGTTACTATAGCAACTCTCAGCTTATCTAGTCAAGTATTTTAGATATGTCCCTATTCTCATGGCTTTCACCCTCACTTTCTCAGGCTTGGTCCAGATTTGTTGCACTAAGGGGTTCTGAGCATACCTCTCAACTGGCCAGATTGCTGCAGAACATCCAGGTTTATTGTTCATATTTTGTCTCTGTTCAACAAATTTTTCTAATTTCTCTGGCAAATCACTGTGATGATCTGAGGATTTCTGTCAGTAAATGACACAATTTCAGTTCCAGACCTCATATCTTTGAGAACATGTATGGTGAGACAAACCCTGTTACTCGAGCAACTTTCTACATTTCTAAGAGCAATATTTGAAATACGTCCCTAGTTGTGGCCCATTGTCCCATTGCCCCCCATTTTTATAGCCTTTGCCCAGATTTCTTGCACTAACAGGTTGAGAGGTATGGTTCTGAGATATGAGTGCACTACATGTTATGAGCATGTATGTATGTATATATATATATATATATATATATATATATATATATATATATATTTTTTTTTTTTTTGTTTTTTTGTTTTTTTAAATAGTTTTTCATATATAAATATATATATATATATATATATATATATATATATATATATATATATATATATACAAAACCTGAGTGATTCCACAGAGCTTTTTCCCTATTGTTGAATGACTCTACTGCATTAGAAATTCTGACAGCTCAAATGGTGTAGTACGTTGCTCTGATTGTAGTGTACAGGGTCCTGGGTTTGAGACTTGGCAGGGCTGATTACATTGTTGCTAGGCAGAACAGTGGCTGATGGAGACAGATTGATTAAAGCAGTTTTAAGTGGGTTTGTGCAACACTAAGCGATGATAACATACGGTTAACCCTACAGATGCTTAATCCATTTTGGCTTCACTTAGCATCACACAAACTAGCTTATATCCATTTACACCCACACTAATTCCTTTAAAAGAAAAGAAAAAAATAGGTTATAGGAAAGTAGTGAGAAAGGGGCACCCAGAGGGAAAAACAATATGAAAGGTAGCCAGGGATGTGCAGGATGGGTGTAGGGAAGGTTCATAGCTGTCCATTTCTTATACAGCAACAGCTGTGCATTTGTACAGAATTTGGAGGTGAATTTCGACACTAAAACCCCAGACAGAGGGGTGAGGACAACAGAAATGTGTTGTCAAGCCAATTGGACCAGATTACATGTGTCCAGTGGACACCTGTGCAAAATGGACAACTATGGATGAGGCAATGATTGTTTTGGGGACAGATGTCCTTTTTTTCTTTGTTAAGGTGAGAGTGGGATGTTGGGGAAAGATTGTAGGTATGTCTGGGTAGATCGGTTGGGTAGAGATACAGACAAGACAGACATGACAGCAGACAGTGGTGGTTAGGAATCAAAGGCCCATGAACCCCCATATGGATACGGTGAGACTGACATCCCCACCTGCAGGCAGTCAAGAGTGCACCTTCACAGCCCCGACAGGGCTATTGCCCTGCACCACAGATACATATATCTCAAACAGTAGAGGCATCCAGACCAATCTTTGGGGTACACTGTTGTGGATGAATCTACTATTAGAAGTGGGTTCTACAACTTTGACTGAGTTACTACTATCATTTGGCCAGTTAGCTACCCATCTGGTAACCTACAGGTTGGTGCCTAGCTGTGTAGGCTAATGTATCCTGTCCACCTGGGGATTAGTATGAGAGGATTGGGCTAGGTGAAGGTAGGCATTGTTCACTATCATCCCGTCATCCCTGTGTTTGTTGACCACTGCAGAGAGGTCAATCAGGTTTCACAGGTCTGATCTGCCTTTGACAATACCATGGTGTGTGGGCCCAGGCATTTTGATGTTGCCGATGTCCCTGTTCATAATGTCCTTGATATTGCCTCCCATGCCCTTGCCTAAGGCTAATGTGCATCATATTGGCTGGGTTGGTGGCTTGCTCCACCTTTGTGTATAAGGATGACAGTGGCTGTCCTCTGTGTAGGTGTAATGACATCAGTGCTCAGGCTGTGGTTGACTACAGTGTGCAATGGATCTGAGAGCCCATGCCTGTGTTCATGTGGGATGCAGCCAGGGATGGTATCATGCCTATGGAGACCTCTGTGTGTTGCCTTTGAGAGGGCATTATGTACCTGCTTCCTGATGATGAGGGGAGGGGAGCAAGTGCTGTACATGCACATGTGTACTACTGGGGGGACAGGGGAGTGGTGTTTACACTTCACCTGTTGGCAGCCGGTTGCCTATATCTATGCCATATGTGCATGTGGTTTTATTGACCACCACTACAGAGCAGGTTTGTCTGTTTCCTCTGCAATTGCAGACACATGTGTGGAAGGCCTAGTGATTTGACTTGGTGGATGTGTCTGATTTTCACTCAAAGACAGCCTTATGGTACATCACCTGTGCTTTTATTTGCTTGTACAGACCAAGGTGACATTGCTTCCAGTGAGGCACCTGTTCCTTCTTGGCCCATCCAGCAATTGTTTCCACCTGTTATGGTATTTGTGTATTGCTGCTGTCCACCACAGGTGTTTACCCTACCTTGAGGGAGATGATGTCCTGTCAGGTACTGCTGAGTCCATACAGCTATGTAGGTGCCCACATAGTATTGTGGTGTGGGCCTGGACAGTGCTGCTAGTTGCAACAAATGGGACATTGGCTGTACAGCTACTTCTACCTACTCTGAGGGACTTTATAGTAATGTGTGTACAGTTCATTCTATTTGACACTGTAAAGGGGGAGGTTGGGGAGCAGGGGAGATAGTGACCTGAACAGTGATGGTTATGTGGTCAGATATTACCAAGAGGGATGGCACTGTAGGAGTGCTACAGTGACTATTTATAGTCATTTGTGTACAGTTCATTCTGTTTAACACTGTAAAGCTGGGATGGGGAGCAGGGGAGATGTTGACCTGAACAGTGTTGGCTATGTGGTCAGATATTACCAAAGGGGATGGCACTGCAGGAGGGCTGCAGTGGCTACTCATGTTGGTTAGAATCAGGTACATGAGATTCCCACCTGCCATAGGAGTGCTGACTGGCTGATCCACTGCATTGCCATTAACAAAGCTGAGGAATCTATGTGCATTCATGTTCAGGTGGCATAGGTCAGGCACACTATGGTTGGGTATTTGAGGTTACCCAGGAGCAGGGTAGATGATTGAATCCTGACAGATTCCAGCAGGTCCCAATAGGTGTGGTGGGTACCCATAGTCATGGTTGGAGGCCTGTTGCTAGCTATGATTTGAGTAGGTGTTTTGTCAACTGTTAACTGCACTTGGGATGTCACCCATGTTACATACTGTTTGGCCAGCCTGGAGGTGTGTATGTGTATGCTAATGGTCAACACTCCACCTTCTGTGGCTTTGCAGGCCTCCATTTGGAGTCTAAACGTATGATGGGATGAGTGACCTGGCAAAGCTGGTGTGCTCTCCACAGCTAGAAAGCAGGTGTCAGTGACTGCACAAATGTCAGCATCCTACAAGACAAGGTACACTGGCATTGAGATGGGTGTCATGGTAAGACACCTGGCTCCTATTAGAGCAATACATCTGCACAAAGGCATACATCAGTGGTAGGCAAAGGCCAGTAAATAGTGTCACTTTATAAATCTATCTGAAACACACTTATTTGCCATCAAAGACAGTGTCACATTCACAGGTGTACTCTGCAGGATATGACATCTGACAATGAAATGTATGCTAATTTATGACTTCAGTCTTTAATGGGTTGCCATTGATGTGCCAGACAATACACAACTGTCTGAGGCATTGACTACAAATATGAGGCAGACATGCGATCAGTCTGAAAAACACTGGACAGTTGTCAGGTATGGGCTTAGTATATCACATACAGTTCAACACACACATCTGCACCTGTCGTGTAGTATGCACATACCCTATGTACATCTCTTACATTTGTAAGACAAGCTTATGTATCAGAGTAGCATTCACAGGTGACATATGAATAGTTAGAACATCCCAGGCCTACCAGTGACACGCTCAGTAATGGACAACAAAGAATCCATTAGTAGTCATACATGAGCTGACATTTGCTGGGGTGACTCAGGGGCCAGAGATGTGCTCCATGTCAATGTGGGTAGTGCAAGCAGTAATGCCCATAGGTGCTGGACAGCAGCATGTGAGTCCAGCAGGTCTTGCTGTGGCCTAGTGTTTAATGTCCCATTTGACATCATTGCTTCCCCCCTTATGCATTTCATTACATGCTTATGTGATTGACATACCTGTTGTAGTGCTCAGGAGTTCCCTCACAACAATGCAAATGGCTATTTTTGTCTAGTCGCAGTTTGTCTTTGTGTAGATGGGTTGAGACCTGTGTTGCATAGGCAGCAGCTTGTCTTTTGTAAGTACTGCTCATGAGCAGGTGATGGCCTGTGCAGCAATTGGTGTCTCCCACTTGCTATTTTCATACAGAGCAACTGTGTTGTCTTTGCATTTGTCAACATTTTGTAGCCTCTCTCACCCAGTACATCACCCATTGCCATACTTTACAAAGACCAATGATGTTTCACACCTTAGAAGCACCTTGGTACACCTTTCATCCTATAAGTTCCATGGCAGGTGTGATAAATGATTAACACTTTAGTAGCAGTAACTTGATTGGTAGGAGTTCTAATCTCAGCTCTGGTAAATGGGTGTATGGGTGTATTTGTGTGCGTATATGTAAAGGTTAAAGTATTTTATGGCCTCTCTTACCCAGTACATCACCCATGCCATACTTTACAAGGGCCGGTGATGTTCCTCACCTTAGAAGTACCTCGGGACACCCTTCACCCTATAAGCTCCTTGGAACATGTGATAAATGCGTAACATTGTAATAGTCATAACTAGATAGGGAGGGGTTCTAATCTCAGCCCTGGAAAGTGTGTGTGCCATATCCATTGGGGGGGGGGGTTTGAACTTTTTGCTGTTGATCACACAGTAAACATCCCAATGTCAGGTGGGGGTGTGTTTGTGTGAGAACCATATCCATTGGTGTGTGGGTTTTGCAACTTTTTGCTGTTTCCCACGCAGTACAAATCCCAATGTCCACTTTATAAGGCCCACTGTTGTCATTTACTGTACAGGTAGCTGTAGATACTTTGCTCCCCTTTAAGCTCTGTGCCACGTGCAATAACTATGTAGCAGTATGGACTAACAAGGTAGGCGGGCCTTCTAATCCTTGGATACCATTACCCACTCAAGAATCATAGACAAATGCACTCAGCTAGGCATCAACCCCTATATCACTAGGTGGCTTGCAAACTGGCTCACAGATAGAACACAGGGTGTGAAAGCAGTATACTCCATGTCAGACTGCCAGCCAGTCATGAGTCGAGTCCCACAGGGTTTGGTCCTGGGTCCTCTTGTGTTCGGTATCTACACCTCTGAAGTCCAGCCCAACACATAGGTACTCTAGCTGACAATGTTCACAGGTGACTGCAAGGCAGGTACTATTATTACCTCCCCAAGTGGTGCTGACATCCTGCACAATAGCTTCACTGAGACCTATGACTGGTGTCAGAACCGTGGACTCTAGTTCAATGCCAGAAAATGTATCGACATCCCCTTTGGGAATAACATGGTTCCCATGAATTACCACATTGGTGGTAGTCATCTGAACACTGAAGTCATTATAAGAGAGCTAGGAACACAGGTTGACAGCGAGCTCTCTGTTGACCACCACAGTGCCACTGTGTTCAGAAAGTCCTTCTATGTGGCACATCTCATTACTAAGGGTGTTGCATCCAGGAAGTAAGAGGTCATTGTCTCCCTCTACTCTCCCCTCATTAGGCCAATCAACGAGGGCAATGGCCCATTTGGCATGCATCTCACTGGACACCTGCAACAACTGGAGAGGCTGCAAAAGTACCTCACAAAGAGGATCCTAGGCCTTAAACACTTGCCCTATATGGACAGACTCCAATAACTCCAACTATTCTCTGTCTTATATTGGCTACTTAGAGGTGATCTCTGCCTGACTTACAAAGCCATGTCTGACCCAGCTCTGTCAGGAATGCTACATCTAAAGAACCCAATACATCCACACCACATGCCCCGGAGACCTCAACCCCATTTCCACAATCAACAGAACATGCTGGAGGGACAGGTTCATAACCCAGAGAATGCTCACCCTATGGAGTAGACTTCACATACATGTCAAGCAGAGCACCTCACTGGCCCTCTTCAAGAGAAATCCGGATGAGTGGATGGGGAATAGAAATACCACCCCAGGGATCACTCCAGTGGCTATACCTGTTAGATACACTGGGAACTATCGACAGGAAGCACAATGCCAGTGTATTCCCATGGGCTAGGCTTGTAAAGCCTCCATGGCCATTCACCTAGTACACACATATGAACCTATGAACCTATGGCTCTCTGTACTGGTAAACATGCGTGTGTATATTAGTGTGCATAAAAGTGTTTGTGAGTGTGTAAACATGTGCATGAAAGTAGTTTGAGGCCCTTCTTACCCAGTACACCTACCATCGCCATACCTTATAAGGGCTGGTGATGTTATTCACTATATAGGTACCTCAGGACACTCACTGTGGTGGGTGTGGTGACTGCATAGCACTGTAGTACCAATGACTACAGAGGCAGGGGTTCTAATCTGAATCCTGGCAAATGTGTTTGCATGTATATTTGTAGAATACATCATTTTGAGGCCTCACTCTCCCAGCACACTGCCCATTGCCGTACATTACAAGGGCCAGTGATGTTGTTCACCTTAGAAGAACTGTGGGGCACTATTCACATTATAAGCTCTGTGGCATGTGCAATAAATGCATCACACTGTATTAGCAATAACTAGATAGGCAGGGGTTCTAATCTCAGTCCTGGCAAGTGTGTGTCTGTGTGTGTGTGTGTGTGTGTGTGTGTGTGTGTGTGTGTGTGTGTGTGTGTGTGTGTGTGTGTGTGTGTGTGTGTGTGTGTGCTAGAACTGTATCCTGTGTATGTGTCTGAATGAGAACTATATCCTTTGGGGGGGTGGGTTGTACATTTTTAGGCCATAGTACTCCCAGTATACGTCCCAAGGTCCACTTTACAAGGCCAGCTGTCTTCATCAACCATACAGGTATCTGTCGACATGGTTCATCCCAATAAGCCCTGTGCCACATGCAGGAACTATGTAACAGTATGGTCTGACTAACAAGATAGGTAGGGCTACTAATCTCAGTCATGGCAAATGTGTCTATGAGTGTATTTGTGCTTTTAAGTGTGTATAACTGTAGGTTTGAGTATTTTGTGTCTATTCTCACCCAGTAACTCACCCATTGCCATACTTTACCAGGCTGATGATGTTGTTCACCTTGGAATTACACTGGGGCTCTCTTCACTCTGTAAGCTTTTTGGTGCATGCGATAAACGCATAACACTATTAGTAATCACTAGATAGATAGAGGTCCTAAAATCAGTCATGGCAAATGTGATGTGTGTGTGTGTGTGTGTGTGTGTGTGTGTGTGTGTGTGTGTGTGTGTGTGTGTGTGTGTGTGTGTGTGCCTGTGTGTGTGTGTGCATGTGTGTGTGTGTGTGTGTGTGTGTGTGTGTGTGTGTGTGTGTGTGTGTGTGTGTGTGTGTGTGTGTGTAAGAACAATATCCTGTGTGTTTGAGTGAGAACTATATCCATTGGGTGGCCGTAGTTTACAATTTTAGGCCATGGTACTCCCAGTACACACCCCAAGGTCCACTTTACAAAGGCTGCTTTTCACATCCACCATAGAGGTATTTGTGGACACTCTTCAGCCCTATAAGCCCTGTGCGGTGTGCAACAGCTATGTAACAGTATGGAATGAATAACATGACAGGCAGGGCTGCTAATGTCAGTACTGGCAATTGTATGTGCATTGGTGTGTATAGCATTGTTTTTGAGTGTGTAGACTCATAGGTGACAATATGAGTCCTTTCATACCCAGTACACCCCTATTTCCATACTTCACAAGGGCATGTGATGTTATTAACTTTACAGGTACCTTGGAATAGTTATCACACTATTAGTTTCATGCCACCTGTGAAAACTGCATAACACTGGAGTACCACTAACTAGATGGGTAGGGGTTCCAAACCCAAGACTGGCAACTGTGATCCTCTGCGCGCGTGTGTGTGTGTGTGTGTGTGTGTGTGTGTGTGTGTGTGTGTGTGTGTGTGTGTGTGAGGGACTATGTGTGGGAACAGTGTTCTCTGTGTGTTTGGTCAACACAATGTTCTCTGACATTGTGGGTTCTACCAATCTGAGGTGTGTTCCACCCACTACACTTATCCTTATCTGTTTTACAAGGTTTGTTGATGTCACCCACCATAGACTTACCTGTATACACCCTTCATCCCTATAAGGTCTGTGGCACATGCAATAATTGTTACACAGACCTGGTAAATGTGTACATATATAGCTGTACCTCAGCTCTGACACGGTTGATGTGTTTCCACTCTGTCATACTCCATGTTGGTAAAGCCAGCAGGGCCACAGCCTGCAGACACACAGACACCTGGCACACAAACAGAATACAGCATGCCAGACTACATTCAGTCAGTGGTACTAACAGCAATAATGTATCATGGTTAATAAGGTATATGCACTTTTATGTGTACCCATAACAAATGCAGGCAGACAGCACCTTACATAGAATTACTTAACTACACTGTACTACATTCACCCTATGCATCAGACCCATATTAGCATGTCCCTGCATCAATGGTATGGATGACAGGGATGTGGCACAGGTATCATCATATGCACAGGATGTGGTGTGGGTTTGCCAGAGGCCTAGGCTGGGCCATACAGTTGACATCATGTGTGTGTGTGTTTGGAAGGGTATTCTATAAATGGGCTGTGCAGAGGTGCTTGTGTGTCTGGAGGTGACGAGCCTGTGAAACAGATTTGTGTGTGTATGTATGCACACAGTCACACCATGTGGCTGCCCTACACAGGGGTATGTTGGACAGCTGTGGACCGTACATGGCAGGGTGTATAGTTCACCATCTCTGGATATGGACATGGGAACTGGTCCTGCCAGGCATCTCACTGGCACCACCAGACCCAAGGCCAGATGCAGTACTGCTTCCCGATGGTGACTGTTGTCTGCTGGATCCATATCCTTGATGAGATTGGCCAGGATTACATACCCGTGGCTTGCTCCATTGTGGTGTGGACAGCACCTCCCTTCAGTAATGCTAGTACTGCCACTATGGGAGTGTGAAGGTGCATGGCCCCGTAGACTCTCAGCTGATGTTGGTGCTGGCCTACATCCATGTGGCCAATGCCCATCTCCAACCACACACTCTGGCACAGACATGCCATGGTCGAGGATTGCCAAGGTCTCACCCCTATTCATGACCTCAGTATTTTGATGTGTGGCCTCAACAAGGTCATGTATGTCACCGTGTAAGCCTGGAAGAGTTGCATCCAAGACCCTGAGTATTTGTCTGGTGTTGCATTCACTACATGCCTGTGCATCCATGACAGCCCAGAACATTTGTCTGGTGACACCTGCTGTGGCACTTGCGACAGCAGCTTGACAGGCAGCAGTCCTCCTTTGAACACCCCTGCCAATCCACCTGTGTGGGATCTTGCCTGCACTCTGGCAATGGCTAGTGGCTACACTCAAACTTGCCATAGTCACCACACTAGCCTGTTCCATGCCACCACCTGCCAACTGCCCATTATCTATGGCTGCTGGGGATGGGGTATGCGTGGGCATTGTGACTGTGTGCAGGGACATTGTGGATGACTGTGGGATCCCAACTGATGGCACAGATACAGCCCCTGACAACCTCCCTGTGCCCCACTAAGACAACCATCTTTGTCAGAGTCTGCAGAGGCACTGGCATCAGATTCTGAGAAGGAGGGACCACAACCACCATGTCCACCTGTGAAGGGAAGACATCATAAGTAAATTAATACCTGCACTATAAGGTTTGATAGTACACAAAATGCACACACACAAGCACACACACACGCACACACACACACACACACACACACACACACACACACTTTCACACACACACACGGACACACATGGACACACACGGACACACACACAGACACATACAGATGAGGTGGCACAAAGGCATTATACAGACCTCACAATAGGCAACTCGTGACATTCACGACACTGTCAGACCACAACATACATACTCTGGACAGGCCCTCGACATCATGCAGTGCAGCCCTTTCCACTTAATGTTACTACAAATATACATCTCTGGGATACGTGAGTAGTGTTAGTAAATGATGGGCCTTCACCTAGCACACACTGCAGCCATGTACACATTATTGCTCCTCACCTTTATAGCACAGTGGTAACTCCTACAGAACATACCTCTCAACTGTACAGAGTTTCGCTGAATGTCTAGATGTGTGGCTCATATTTTTGGTTTGTTCCTCATAAATCATGTGTTTTTCTGATCCATTACTGGGATGATCTGCAGACTGGCATCAGTAATTAATGACATAATTTGAGTTTCATACTTCAAAACCTGCAGTAAATGTATGTTAAAACAAAACCATTTACTCTAACAACCTTATAAGCTTACAGTGGATATAATAAGTGTACACACCCCTATTAACATGCCAGTTTTTTCTGATACATAACATGAGACCACATAAATCATGTCATAATGTTTCCCACCTTTAATGTGACCAATAACCTGTGCAATCCAACTGAAGAACAAACACATCAGTAAGGGGTAACATATAGGAAATGAAAGACACAATAGGCTGGTTGCATGAGTGTACACACCCTTAAACTAATACTTTATTAAAGCACATTTTGATTTAATTACAGTCAGTCCTCTTGGGAAGGTGTCTATCAGCATGGCACATCTTGACTTAGCAATATTTGCATACTCTCCCTTGCAGAAGCCCACCAACTCTGTCAGATTGTGACTGCATCTCTTGTACACAGCCTTCTTCAGACCACCTCACAGATTTTTGATGGGACGTAGGTGTGGACTCTGGCTGGCCATTCCAAAATCGTGATTGTCTTCTGGTGAAGCCATTCATTTTCTGATTTGGATGTATGGTTTGGGTCATTGTCATGTGGAAAGATGACATTCCTCTTCATCTACAGCTTTCTAGCAGACCTGAAGATTTTGGGCAAAAAGGGACTGGTATTTGGAACTGTTCATAATCACCTCCCCCTTGGATAAAGACTCACTTCCAGCTTATGAACAGCAGCCCCAAAGCAGGACACTGCTATCACCATGCTTCACTGAGAGGATGGTGTTCCTTTGGTGATGCACAGTGTTATTATTGCACCAAACACATTTTCTGGCATTGTGGCAAAACAGTGCAACATTGGTCTCATTACACCATAATACAGTTTCCCACATGCTTTTGGGAAACCTGATGTATTGTTCTTGAGAATTTAGCCAGACCTGGATGTTGTTCTGTGTGAGGAAACGCTTCCATCTTCCGACCGTACCCCATAGGCCAGCATGTGGAGAATATGGAATATTGTCACATGTAGTGCACAACCAGTACTTGCCATAGATTCCTGCAACTCCTTTAGTGTTGCTGTAGATCTCCTGGCAGCCTCCCTGACCAGTTTGAGTCTTGTCTTTTAAAACATCTAGAGGGATGTCCACTTTTTTGCAATGTTACTTATGCCCCATTTTTTCATCACCTTTTGATTACTGTCGTCACTGTGTTCCATAGTATATGCAATGCTGTAGAAATGTTTTTGTACCCTTCTCTTGGATGATAGCCTTCAACAATGACATCCCTTTGATGCTTTGCAAGTTCTATGCAGACCATGGCTGTTGTTGTAGCAGGCAACTGGGTAAATGTCAGGAAAATCCTAGTAGGACAGCTGGCCATTATTTTGTGTTAATCAAAGTTTCTCTGTAATTGATGGCAGGTGTGTACCCAAGAAGACGTAATGCTGTAATTATATCAAAAGCTGCTTCAACACACTATTAGTTTCAGTCCATGCACACTTATATATCTAGCTTATTGTATGTTTTTTTTTTATTTGCCATAATTGTCCCCCTAACAGATCTGTTTGTTTTACAATTGAATTGTACAGGTTATAGGTCACATTAAAGGTTGGAAGAGTTTGGAAATGTTTTATAGTGGTCTCATTTTTGTATATCACAAATACCTGGCATTTTAACAGGGGTGTGTACACCTTTTATATACATTGTATAATACTAATTCTAAAATATGTCCCTAGTTTTGGGCCTTTGTCCCCCCATTTTGTCAGTCTTTGTCCAGATTTCTTGCAATGACAGGTTGTGAAGTATTCTACAGGTATGTTACATCTCCTGCAAATAGGTCCCTGTGATTACCACTCTGATGCAATGCAGTTAACCCCACCACAAGTGAACATGCACATATCGCAATGTGGCTGAGAGTAACTGTTGTGTGCATGGCAACATGCATGACCTTAACATGCCTGGGGTGCTGGTGAACCACAACAGGACAATCCCATACTCACTGGAATCAAGCTGTTGTCCCACATCCAGACCTCAAGAACCTATGTAGTTGTAGGGGGGAGGTATTGTTAGCAGACTTACATGTGGCATTGGTACAAGATGAATGCTACTTTTCTGCACATGTACAGTACAAGCTCTGATAGTACTCAATTTGCTGTCCTTCATCATAGATGTGCACCTATGTGCATTACAAAACCCCACCCACAAATGCAGTTTGACCTGACATATGCATCTACTCCACAGAATCCATTATGACTGTAACAGTATTCAATTGATGTGCACTGGGACCTTACCTGGATGCTCCTTGCCTGTTGCCTGGGTGCCACCCACCTCCATGACTTGTGTTTCTTGGCTTGGCTTGGCTCGAGTGTGGTTGCTGCCAGAAGGATGGCAAGGAGTTCCGCTGTTGCCGTAAGTGGGGCCTGTGTGGCAGGACCACCACCTGTAGTGGTATGGTCCCTGGCCATGGGAGCAGCCCTTTGCTGAGCATGACCTACCAGGTCAGTTGCCTGATGCCTGACCTGATTGCATGTGCACCCATGGTGGCCCAAGTTGTTAACTCTGTGGACAAGGTCATCCCACAGGGTGGTCCACTCCTGCAGATTGGGATGGCTACAGCCAAACATCACCCCATGGTGCTGGATGATGGTATCCATGATGGCTGCATTTTTTGGCTGCAGTATATGGTGGTTGTCTTTGCTGCTGCATGTCACCTGGAAGACATAAACAGGGAAACACATCACAGAACCTCATACATTGGTCAAAGATATTTACAGAACCTGCACATCAACATTGACTATCATTAGCCACCACTTACAACCACATCATACCCCTGTCATCTATCAGCACAATATGAACCTGCATTGCACTCCTGGCCTGATGTGTCATGTTTGCCCCAATGAGGGCCAGTACATTGCATAACCCACCAGTCATCATTCACCTTTGTGTAGAGGGATGACAGTGGCTGTCTACCTTGCAGATGGGATGTCAATGGTGGTCAGGCTTTGCTTGCGTACAGTGTGTAATGGAGCTGGGAGCATATGCCTGAGTTCATGTAGGATGCAGACAGAAATGTTTCAGGTCCCATGGAGACTTACTTTTGTTGACTTTGATTATGCAGTATGCACCTGCTCCCTGATGATGATGATGGAAGGGTTGTGGGTGCTGTGCATATCCACTTATACTGATAGTGGGATAGGGGGATGATGTTTGCCCTTAACCATTCTGCAGGGGTTTGGCTTTAGGTATGTTGTGCATGTATGTGGTGTGATTTACCACCATTACAGGGTGGGGTGGGTTGTTGCCTCTGAGATTGAAGACATATGTGAAAACAACTTTGTGATTGGCCTTGGTGGATGTGTCTGATTTGTACTCATAGTTAGCCTTACAGTAATTTACATGTGACCTTATATGCTCGTTCAAAGGTTGACTTGTTTCCAAGTCGGTGCCTGCTCCTACTTGGCCCTGTACAGCCAATATAGCAACCGATTATGTGGTTTGTGTATTGCTACTGTCCAGCAAAGGGGATTACTCTACCTTAGTGGAGGCAGGTTTTACTAGTAAGGTATTGCTTAGCACATACAGCTATGTAAATACTCAAATAGCAGTTTGTACTAGGCATGGACACAATGTCATAACACAGTTGGACACCCCTCCAATTTTAACATGATAATCATGTTTATTCTAGTACCCATGTCTGTGTCAAGGCCATGCAACAACCAGTAGCTGTAGAAAGTTATGTCTGTTGGATGCACAGAAACTAAGCTTATACACGTGTACATGTACAGCTTATTTACCTGATGTTTTGCATCTCATGTCTGTTTTTATGAGACTTCCAAGTACACCTACTCATACATACATGTGCAAATGTAATACCTGATATACATTTCTGTTCTATGTCAGTATGGCACACTGTATTTACACTCTTGCTGCTCAGTCATACCTCTCAACCTGTTAGAGCAGGACATCTGGAGGATGCCACACATACATGGGACAATGGCCCAAAATTAATGACACTTTCTTAATATTGCTGTAACACACTTAAGTCATTTGATAGCACAGTAGCCTTTGCATTCTCAGAAATATCCTGGAGGATGTCCAACACTCATATGTATGCTAGTATGTTCTAATGTCAGGCTTCACAGATTTGCCAGACATAACACAACTCTAAGAGTAAATGACAACTACAAATGTGAGGCACACATATGGCCTTTGTGCATAACACTGGACAGTTGAATGGTATGAGCTCAGTATATCACATGCAGTTCAACACACAGGTCTGCGACAGTAGTTTACTATGCAAATACCCTGTATAGGTCTCTCAGATTTGTGAGACAAACATGTATATCATAGTTGTATTCACAAGTAACATATGGATATCTACGATATCCAAGTAGCTGGCCAAGCAATGTCACAGTCAGCATTGTTCAATAGACACTTCAGTAGTAGTCTTATGTGAGCCATTCCTTCCTGGGGTGACTCAGGGGCCTGAGCTGTGATCTATGTCACGGTAGACAGACCCAGATGCCATGGCCATAGTTGCTGATCAGCAGTATATCAGTACAGTTTTGTTGAGACATATTTGTTTAACATCCTATATCCCATTATTACATACCCCCTACTGCATTCCATTAGATGTGTACTTGTTTGACATATATTTTTTTCCCCAAGTATTGTTGGTTTGGATTCCAATTCCTATTTCTATTTCTGTCTCTGTGTCTCTCTCTGCCTCTCTCTGTCTCTCTCTCTCTCTCTCTGTCTACCCATGTAGAGGTATATACCTGTTTTGCATAGGCAGCAGCTTGCCTTTTGTAGGTAATGCTCATGAGCAGGTGATGGCCTGTGCACCAATTGGTGTCCTCCACTTTTTAATTGCATGCAGAGCAGCCGTGTTGTTATTTCTATAACCAATGGCATGCCAATGGCATGGCAATTGAGTACTTCATGTGGCCGTTGCCCCTTTTCCTTGTCTGTGAGGAGGACATCATGTAGGTGTGTGAACAACAGCATCATAGAGAGTAGTTGGAAATATCTCTTACAACAAAACCTGTGGAGACAGCCCAACAAAATGGGGGAGAAGGCCCCAGACTTAGGGACAACATGTGAGCATTGCTGTTATACATTTTGATTCATGCTAGTTTAACAGGGTTTGTATGGACATGGATATTCTGTGTGGGACTCAGTCTGACAGTGTTAAGTGGTTGACACAACTCTCAACTCTAGGGCTATCCACAGAATGGCCAGAGGTTTGAGTCTTATGTTTGGTCTGTTCCTCCAACAGTTGTTGTCCTTGGCAAATCAGTAGTATACCCTGGGTATTGCAGTCAGTAAATGCTAACTTCAATTTGTGTTTCTGACTTCATATCCCTCAGTTAAGATATGTTACAACAAACCCTATAACACCAGCAACGTTCTCAGTTTGTAACAGCAATATTTCAATTCTGCTCCTGTGTTTGGGGTTCTGTCCCCCAATTATGCCAGGCTTTGTCCAGACATCATGCAGTAAGAGGTTGATAGGTATGGTATATCATTAGTTAGTGCCTTCCTTCCTGATATCATCCCAGTGATGTAGCAGAATGCCAGACATGTTATGAGGAAGAGGCCATATGTATTAGGACAGAGACTGGACATTTTGTGGGAATCTGTACAGTTATGGGGTCTGTGTATGTGTAGCAATTGTTAACAGACTGTCAGGATTGTGTAGCAGTGTAGTGTGTAAATGTTTGTTGCACTCTGTAGGGAGGGGGGATCATTTAAGTGTCATGGCTCCTTTTCTATCTGACTGGGCATGCTGCTTCAGTTTCTTGTGGTCTGTCAACTGTATATGTTTGCAGGGGCAGACTGAGACATGTTCCGTATCACTGCAGGAGTCAGACTACACTGTGACTTGAGACAGTATATGTAGGGGTAGTGTGTGAGTGTCAAACATGATATTTATGTTCACATAGTCATTATACTCTATTATTCATTTGGCTTACCAGTATGTCACTGTGACTGCAGTGAAATTGGTTGTGGGGATGCAGGCTCACACCGGTGATTGTTTTTCACTACTATTGCATCCCTGTAGTGCCTGATATATTTGCAAATGCATGTGTAATTCCCCATAGTTGACTTGGGTTAGTTTTATGTCAGTCTAACTGTAGTTTGGATGGTGCTTGGTGACATGCTAAGCAGCTCAGTGTACTTTCCCTAATGTCATGTTATGTCCAGATAGTTGTAGGATGTCCAGTTGTCTGGCTCATATCTTTGGTTTGGTCGCCATAGGTGTTGTGCATGTCTGACAAATCAGTGGGATGATGTGAAAATTTCAGGCACTAACTAATGAGAAGCAGTTGAGTCTTGGAGTTGTGCTATTTCAGTCAATATATGTTAGAACAAACAACGTTACTATAGCAATTGTCTCAGCTTATCTAGTCAAGTATTTCAGATATGTCCCTATTTTCATGGCTTTCACTCCCACTTTCTCAGGTTTGGTCCAGATTCATTGCACTAAGGGGTTCTGATCATACCTCTCAGCTGGCCGGATTGTTGTAGAACATCTAGGTTTATTGCTCATATTTTGTCTCTGTTCAACAAATTTTTCTAATTTCTCTGGTAAATCACTGTGATGATCTGAGTATTTCTGTCAGTAAATGACGCAATTTCATTTCCCTCCATTTTTACAGCCTTTGCCCAGATTTCTTGCACTAACAGGTTGAGAGGTATGGTTCTGAGATATGAGTGCACTACATGTTATGAGCAGGTATGTGTATATATATATATATATATATATATATATATATATATATATATATATATATATATATTAATAGTTTTTCATATCTATGTGTTTCGATACACATATATATATCTGTATATGTATATATACAAAACCTGAGTGATTCCACAGAGCTTTTTCCCTATTGTTGAATGACTCTACTGCATCAGAAATTCTGACAGCTCAAATGGTGTAGTTGTATGTTGCTCTGATTGTAATGTACAGGGTCCTGGGTTCAAGGCTTGGCAGGGCTGATTACTTTGTTGCTAGGCAGAACAGTGGCTGATGGAGACAGATTGATTAAAGCAGTTTTAAGTGGGTTTGCGCGACACTAAGCGATGATAACATATGGTTAACCGTACAGATGCTTAATCCATTTTGGCTTCACTTAGCATGACACAAACTAGCTTACATCCACTTACACCCACACTAATTCCTTTAAAAGAAAAGAAAAAGAGGTTATAGGAAAGTGGTGAGAAAGGGGCACTCAGAGGGAAAAACAATATGAAAGGTAGCCAGGGATGTGCAGGATGGGTGTAGGTAAGGTCCATAGCTGTCCATTTCTTATACAGCAACAGCTGTGTATTTGTACAGAATATGGAGGTGAATTTGGACACTCAAACCCCAGACAGAGGGGTGAGTACAACAGAAATGTGTTGTCAAGTCAATTGGACCAGATTACATGTGTCCAGTGGACACCTGTGCAAAATGGACAACTATGGATGAGGCAATGATTGTTTTGGGGACAGATATCCTTTTTTTCTTTGTTAAGGTGAGAGTGGGATGTTGGGGAAAGATTGTAGGTATGTCTGTGGAGATCAGTTGGGTTGGGATATAGACAAGACAGACAGGACAGCAGACAGTGGTGGTTAGGAATCAGAGGCCCATGATCCCCCATATGGATACGTTGGGACTAACATCCCCACCTGCAGGCAGTCAAGAGTGCAACTTCACAACCCTGATAGGGTTATTGTCCTGCACCTCAGATACATATATCTCAAACAGTAGAGGCACCCAGACCAATCCTTGGGGTACACTGTTGTGGATGAATCAACTATTAGAGGTGGATTCTACAACTTTGCCGGAGTGCTATTATCATTGGGCCAGTTAGCTAGGTTGGTGCCTAGCTGTGTAGGCTAATGTATCCTGTCCACCTGGGGATTAGTGTGAGAGGCTTGGGCTAGGTGAAGGTAGGCATTGTTCACTATCATCCCCTCATCCTTGTGTTTGTTGACAACTGCAGAGAGGTCAATCATGTTTCAGAAGCCTGATCTCCCTTTGACAATACCATGGTGTGTGGGCCCAGGCATTTTGATGTTGCTGATGTCCCTGTTCATAATATCCTTGATATTGCTCCCATGCCCTTGCAGAGCAGGCTAATTAGGTTGATATGCATCATATTGGCTGGGTTGGTGGATTGCTCCACCTTTGGGTATAGGGATGACAGTGGTTGTCCTCTGTGCAGGTGGGATGACACCAGTGCTCAGGCTGTGGTTGACTACAGTGTGCAATGGATCTGAGAGCCCATGCCTGTGTTCATGTGGGATGCAGCCAGGGATGGTATCATGCCTATGGAGACCTCTGTGTGTTGCCTTTAAGAGGGCATTACGTACCTGCTTCCTGATGATGAGGGGAGGGGAGCAGGTGCTGTACATGCACGTGTACCACTGTGGGGACAGGGGAGGGGTGTTTACACTTCACCTGTTGGCAGCCGGGTGCCTATATCTATGCCATATGTGCATGTGGTGTTATTGACCACCACTACAGAGCAGATTTGTCTGTTTCTTCTGCAATTGCAGACACGTGTGGAAGGCCTAGAGATTTACCTTGGTGGATGTGTCTGATTTGCACACAAAGACAGCCTTAGGGTATATCACCTGTGCTCTTATTTGCTTGTACAGACCAAGGTGACATTGCTTCCAATGAGGCACCTATTCCTTCTTGGCCCATCCAGCAATTGTTTCCACCTGTTATGGTATTTGTGTATTGCTGCTGTCCACCACAGGTGTTTACCCTACCTTGAGGGACATGATGTTGTCCTGTCAGGTACTGCTGAGTCCATACAGATATGTGGGTGCCCACATAGTATTGTGGTGTGGGCCTGGACAATGCTGCTAGTTCCAACAAATGGGACTTTGGCTGTACAGCTACTTCTACCTACTCTGAGGGAAGTTATAGTCATTTGTGTACAGTTCATTCTGTTTGACACTGTAAAGGGGAAGGTTGGGGAGCAGGGGATATAGTGACCTGAACAGTGATGGTTATATGGTCAGATATTACCAAGAGGGATGGCACTGTAGGAGTGCTGCAGTGGCTATTTATAGTCATTTGTGTATAGTTCATTGTGTTTAACACTGTAAAGCTGGGGTGGGGAGCAGGGGAGATGGTGACCTGAACAGTGATGGCTATGTGGTCAGATATTACCATAGGTTATGGCACTGCAGAAGTGCTACAATGGCTACTCATGTTGGTTAGAACCAGGTACATGAGATTCCCACCTGCCGTAGGAGTGCTGACCGGCTGATCCACTGCATTGCCATTAACAAAGCCGAGGAATCTATGTGCATTCATGTTCGGTCAGGCACACTATGGTTGGGTATTTGAAGTTACCCAGGAGCAGGGTAGATGATTGAATCCCGACAGATTCCAGCAGGTCCCAATAGGTGTGGTGGGTGCCCATAGTCATGGTTGGAGGCCTGTAGCTAGCTATAATTTGAGTAGGTGTTTTGTCAACTGTTAACTGCACATGGGATGTCACCCATGTGACATACTGTTTGGCCAGCCAGGAGGTGTGTATGTGTATGCTAATGGTCAACACTCCACCTTCTGTGGCTTTGAAGGCCTTCATTTGGGGTATAAACATATGATGGGATGAGTGACCTGGCAAAGCTGATGTGCTCTCCACAGCTAGAAAGCAGGTGTCAGTGACTGCACAAATGTCAGCATCCTACAGGACAAGGTACGCTTGCATTGAGATGGGTGTCATGGTAAGGCACCTAGCTCCTGTTAGAGCAACACATTATATATATATATATATATATATATATATATATTATCTCTCTCTCTCTCTCTATATATATATATATATATATATATATATATATATAGAGAGAGAGTCAGGGTTACATATCTGGCACAGGAGGGGTACCCTGAAATGCTATTATGTGAGTGTGTTACTGCCATACTTCAACTGGTTTCCTATCTGTGTCCAGGGTTATTGGCAGCCATGGCCACTAGCCGTGACAGCATGACACTTGAGAGACATGTATCAGGAAGAGTGCATGTTGTATGTACCTATCCTGCTGTCATTTGCAGGCATGTGGTGGGACAGTTGAACAGTTGTACACATTTTATTAGTATACCCTTTATGCAGCTACTTCCAACATTTCCTTACCTGTGGAGAAAATATCTGTTAACACTACCTGACTGTTTTTACATTTATTCCTGATTCCTTGTGTGTAGATATGCACACATCTTAGTACCACTCCCTGGATTAGAATTGTGTCTGTGTGTGCAAAATTAACAACCAAGCTATTGTTCATCACACTGAGATACTGGGGAACTGTTGTCACTTGTTTCACTGGTTTCAGCCTAATAGTCTCTTGGTTAGACAGTCTGAAACTGTAATCCTTTGATGCATGCATGACAGATAGTTATTGTACTGTGCATTAATCCTTTGGATTACTACAGTTTGGAAAGCAAAGGTTAATACAAGACACACTTTGAAACTTTACACATTACTATTCAGGGTTCAGAGCGTATTGCAGTATATATTTCACATTTCAGTTATATCTTGTTTTACCGCTCCACCATCTACAGTTTTTTTTACAGCTGGTTCACAGAAGATCCTCAGTTAATGTACACTGTCACAGCCACATTTGCTGTGAAGAACCTGTATACATTCTGTATGTCTACAACAACATACCAGAATAAACACAACAGTTTTTTGTAAGAATCTTTATTGCACATCAATATTAGTCAATCAACCTTTTTTATTTATTCAGTTCACGCAGTAACAGTATACCTACTAGCAGTAAGCAATGTACTCCTTCTTAGCTATTTGAACACTATACTGCAAAATAGATTTGTACTCACCAGCCTGTCAGCGCAGCATCAGCAGTCTGTCTCCATGGGCTTCTACATTCATAGCCCTCTCTGCTGCAGCTGTAGAGGAGAAAAACAAACATTATGCATAGCTGTCTATCACATTCTCAGGCTAGTATTTGCTACAAACTACTTGATAGTAATACTTACTCATTACTGGAACATTCCGTGCCCATGCATCTTGGATCCACTAGGCCAAGAGCACCCCCTTCCTCCGCTTTAGGTCAGCATAGTGGTGCCGTACCTGCTCACCAGTCTGGGGGATGCTGGTAGCACTGGTAAGATCATGTGTGAGATGGTCCCAGAACTCTGCTTTATATTGTGAGCCCTGGTACTGACCATGCAGCAGTCTTTCATCATGGTTTTCGACAAGGAGACCAGCCATGACTCCCGAATGCTCAAGCGCTGTGCCCAAAAGCACGCTCTCTCTCCATCACCAGACATGTTCCTGCAGAGATAAAACTAAATAGGTTATGGCTGTATTCCTGCCTGCCTGGTTTAAATAAGGCCATATTCCCACCCTTTGCCATCATTGGGCCATTTCAAAAATGCTGAGCGCAGCTTAGCAACGTGCAAACCCACTAAGCTGAGTTGAACAGTGCTTAAAGAGATAATTGCTGAGCACTGCTTAACCGTGCACAAATCCGCTTAGCTGAGGTATCTGCTGCTTAGCAATCACATCTAAGTGATGCTTAAACCTGTTAAGCATAGTTGATCATTGCTGACCATTGCTCACTTTTCATTTTAAAAAACTATCAGAATAATGACTTCATTTAGTAGGTATATATGATTTACTTTACATGATATCCCTCTATGTGCTTTCATTACATTAGCAAGGCATGTGACTATACTGTATGGGACACTTGTGAATACATGGGTGATTTCACATGTTATATGCACTCACACTTCCATTTTACACCAGGTACACTACCCTGGTCAACAAAAAACAGTTACTACATAAATTTAAGTTTAAAAAATCATTTTAACACTGCTTTCCCATATAAAAATAACCTGCCTGTCTTGATACTCAACCCGTGAATGCCTGCATGTAAAGCCGAGACTCTAACCACTACACTATCGTGTTTTTTAGAATTTCAGCTGTATATTTTTATTTATTTCCAATGGGATGTTTAAGCAATGCTAAGCAGAGAGCTATAATGCGCACACCCACTTAGCTAAGCTTAAACATTCCTTAACATGTCAAAAAAATATTTATTTTATTATTAGTATAGTATTATGTTATATAGTGAGTATTGCAGTTTTCTGACACGTCATTAAGGACTGCAGTCAGGAAATAATGGCATACATTTTACTTTCAGACTTCTAGCCTTCGGAAATTCATGGTCATGCATGACCTGTTTTCTATCAACTTTCTAAGTTTGTGAGGGCAATATTTAAGAAGTGTCCCTATTTATAAGGCTTTGTCCCCTCATTATTTATGCCTGTGTCCACATGGACTGTTGTCAGGGAATAATGGCATACATTTGACTTTCAGACTTCTATCCTTCAGAAATTCATGCTAATGTATGACCTGTTTTCTATCAACTATCTAAGTTTGTGAGGGCAGTATTTAAGAAGTGTCCCTATTTTTAGGGCTTTCTCTCCCCATTATTTGTGCCTTTGTCCACATTCCCTGCTTTAACAGGTTGCTGGGTGTCATACGGCACTTTTACAATGCAGGGGGAGTGTCACAGAATCTGTCACACACCCCCTGCATTGCTTTCCTGCTCCCCTTTGTATTTCAGTGTTGCAGACATTAAAATATAATTTATTTCATTTCAATGTCCGCGGACACTTAAATGGTGGCATAATATTAGAGAAAGTCTCTAATATTATGCCACATTTGTTTTAGAAAGTGCCGTATGGCACTTTCTGAGTGCAGGGGCCATGTTTGTAGTCCATGCACTACTTAAACATGCCCCCTGCACTCGTTCACAGTTTGTGTCCATTTAGCCTTAATAGCAGTATTCCTTCATGAATATGCAAGGTGTGCTGCTGTGGCTACACGGACACGAACCATTCTGTGCAGGAATAGCAAAATTCCTTTCTCATCCTAAAATAATAAAAATGCAGCCCATTAAGAACTTTCTGACCTGTTAGAAGCATAACTACTGCATACTTAGGTATATCCCACTTGATCACCAGATCTGTACTTGGAATTTGACCGCTATATTTTACTTGTAGAATTTGAGGACAGGTAATGACCACTAGGACCAGGTTGCTTGTGTTGAGCAAAAGTAAACAGTAAATATATATCACCCTACCAGGCTACACTAGATTAAAAAAAACAAACAAACAAACAAACAAAAGAAAAACATTTCAAATTAAAGCAAAATTCAAAGATTTTTTTTAATGTCAAAATCATGTGAAATAGAGTAATAACAGGGAATTAGAAGTTTAAGCATAATAGAAATAGGAATCTGCAAGGTGCAGTTTAAAGGAAATTCCTCTGATGCATAAAACTGTAATATAAAATAAAAAATGTGGAGGACGTATTCGGTTATTACACAATATAAAAGTATGCGCAAGAAAGACTAAGAAAGAAATAAAGCAATATTATGCATAAGTAATAGAGTTGTGTTATACCACTGTCCTATGGCTGGTTATGGGTAATGCTTTGCTTTGCTCTCATGACTAATCATACCAACTATGGCTAAAACAAGCATTAGCCACATCCAGACATACAGTATTGGTAAAATATTCCTCTATTTTTTAAATAGTTCATCCATTAAATTTTCCTTATTTTGGGGCATACATGTTGCAAAATTTAACTAATTCTTTATTATACAAGCAATCCATTACCAAAATTATTATTGGAATCCCATCTATATGTCATAGCTCTCAAGTTTCCATCTCCAAAATGAGGAATACTGCCTCTTTTAATGTGGAACAAATAGGCAAAATGTGGAACACTTACTAATGGCTTACTAACAACTTCAACTAGGAAGCTCATAGGATAACTAAAATGTGATATTTTACTTATAGAATACGTTTTAATGAAATAATGTGATTCATTTCTATTTGCCAAATATTGCTAACTTTGCATATGTGACAGACCTTTTCAATGTGGAACTTCGAGGAACATGAACTTTTTAAGACCCCAAATGAGGTACTTTCCTCGAAATGAGGTACACTTGAGAGGTATGCTATATGTTCATTGAATGAAAGCTTTCTGTCATCCCTGAAGAGATTAGATACTATACATCCTTCATCTCAAAAAGGCCAACACAGTTTACCTCCCCATAATGCTTCAAACCGTTGTCACTGAAATTCAGTAATAAACCTTATACGGTCCACTACAGGTCACTGACATGCATTTCCTCAGCAACCCAATGCTGAAACTACTGCATGGCTCTTGCATTTCTTGCAGGACAATTTTCCCAAAATGCAGGATCCCAAAAGGGGCTGTATCATGGTTGGTGGTGCCTTGTTCAGCAAAGACACACCTCTTAATCTTAAAGGGAGTGCACAGCAAAGCTCACTGCTCCTCCTTTCCATCATGGCCATGAGGTGAAGGTGGTATTTGAACCCAGGTCATTTGGTCTGTTGATTGTAATAAATCCACTGTGCTATGTAGGGATGGGAGTGAACCAGAGCCTTTACATTTGGATGATGTGGATAGGATGACCATATTCGGAGCCATATACCATTAATAGCTTTGGTTTCATCTTATTGTAAATGTATACCCAAAGGTTTACCACATTCACAATTTGACAGTGTTTATTGTTGCTGCATTTATTTATTTTTTTGAGGGGGAGGTACTGAAATGTATTTATAGTGGTGTGATGGGTGTATGTGTGCACATAACAACACCCATTTCTTAACCAAGTAGGCCCACTGGAGACGCAGTCCTTTTTAGGGGCTGCCAGGAGCAATATCTGGTTTAGTGACATGTTCAAGGCAATACAGTAGGAAAACAAGGGCTAAGAGAATCAAACTGTGTATTATAGGAACTCCAGCACACAAACTTAACCTTTGCATCAACTGCCAGATAAGTAGTTTTACCCATGAAATGCAAGAAGTTGAAGAACCTTAGAATTTTCCTGCACCAAGAAAAATGCATATTGAGCAGTTCTGGAATGCATGGCTATTATTTTATAAATTTTGATACAGGGACACTGAGTTACTGAAAAGACCAGGCAGCATTTGGACCCAGAGTGTACTAATCCATTCCTGGTTTTAGATTTTTAGCATTGGTTTATGTAAGCAATAATATAGTTCTAGCATTTATCATAACTATCTGTATTATGGTCTGGTGCAGGTCCTAAAATGTAGGAAGAAGTAAATGAATAATAGAAAATACTGAAAACTTGCATTGAGCTTCTATGTTTCAGGTTTGTGGAACTCCTGGAATCCTTGTGATGGGTAAATGCCATGCAATAGATTGTTTTTCCCTTATTTTGCAATGCTCCCTCCTCCCATGCATTAACCCCTCCTCTTCCTCTCTAACAACCTCCTTCTCCCTCCTCTTGATTCACTATGGAACCTCTCCCTCCCATACATACAGTTCACTTTGCTGATTTGTTAATCGGCAAATAAAGCTCATCATCCAAAGAGACTTGCCATTCAAGTAATGGACAGTTCTGCTTTGGTGAATTATAGGGCAACCTAATCTTCCATTATGGAATTTTAGGAAGGATAATCATTTTAATTAAGGAGAACCTCTCTTCCAAGTGAAAAAAAAATATCCCATTTGTCATAAGCTTGTTTTATGAAATTTAAGTTATTATTATAAATAAGGATTGTTATATCTTTAAAATTATCAGACAAGATTATCCCAAAGTAAGTGATTTTTACCATCTTTCATTATGCATTTATGTAATTTATTATCTATTTTATTAATATTATAATTAACATGTAGTATTTTAGTTTTATTCTTATTAAAACTGAGTCCCGATTTCTTCTGGAATATTTCTGTTGCTTAGAATACTGCAATAAAAGAAGCATTGCAATCTGTCAAAGTTAGTAGGATGTCATCTGCAAATAATTGTATTTTGGGGATTAAACATTATTTATTAGTATGCCATTTATGTTTTATTTGATCTTACATTACAAAAGGTTCCATACATTTATTGAGGTCAATTTCACCTCAGAAATATCACATCATCTATCATTACAGTCTTTAAAACCCCTCTTTTTCCACAGAAATAATGATCCTTACCCTGTAATGAACTATTTGTTTATTCTGCAAAATTAATTTCAGTTAGGTTCACCATGTTTCATCTTTAAATCAAACCAAACCTGCCATCATCCAGTCTAAGAGTCATCACTATCTGTCACCTTTTCCAGTGAATTTCACACAGTGATCTACTATAGCATTAGTAAGCAAAGTCTCATTTATATATACATTTCAAAACTGTAACATAAATCTTCTCGTTGCACTATTACTAAACATTTGCACTTTGCACTCAGACCATGTCTACCACTTAGATATTTCCACAAACTTGCTTGCAACAAACAATGCAACACAATTTTCAAACTGCACTCTATAGTAGGGCAAGATACCCAAATTAATCATCGTCCGCATGTGCACATTTGGCACCTGAAACAACTGTAGTATTTGAACCCCAAAAACATGTCTAGAAATCATAGTTCAGCTAAATAATAAAATGTTATCAAATTGTTATGCAGGTCTATAACTGGCATTTATACCCAGATTCATCTTGCTGTTACAGTATATGAAGCAAATCCAGTAGTAGTAGTAGTGTTTTTGTTTGTTTGTTTAGATCCATCGGATTTTCTCACCACAACTGCATAATTTGCTGTTAAATTTCTGAATTGTTATACAGCTCAAACAGCTCTCCTACACTCAGCTGCTGCACTTCCATTCTGTTCCAGAAGAGGTTCTTTGTCAGTTCCTCCTCATCATCAAACATCTGTTTCAAATAACAATCTGGTGACCCTCCTGAATTAATCTGAGTTTTGAGAATTCATATCTTCTTCACTGTATTCTAATTTTAATGGGATCAGAAGTACCTGACTTACCTTTAACTGAAATAAATCAATCTCAAACTCCCCCCAAATGCCAAAGTAACATCCATCATACCCCTATGCGCCATAGCCATTCCTCTTTCCTACAAGCATCCATGACAAGGAAAGAGAAGGTGCCCCAGTCATATTGCCCTACTCAATATGAATTCTATCATGGGCATTCCCTGAAGATAGGCCACAACCTAGTGGGTCTAATCTGGTCAATAAAACATAACTAACTAACAAACTAATCACATACATACATGCATACATACATGCATGCATACATGCATACATATGCACATCTTCTGAGGATCATTAAATGAGAAATAATATTAGGCTGCATCCTAAATATTTTCAGAGCTGTAGAGAGTACATGTGACAGGTAAGTAACCATCCTAAGAATAATAGCAGTCTCTAAACATATACAGAATGAGCCATCTGTTGTCTTGCATTCAAATATTTACGATACGATCATATCACCACATTGAACTGTTGTCCTTATTCACATGCACATGCATGAACATGATGACATATACAAATGTGGAAATATATTAATATACACACACACACACACACACACACACACACGACAAACAGATACATATGTGCAAACAGGTCTACTTCAGAAGACTGAAAAACCAAAAGACTGAATCACAAAAGACTGAAAATTCAAAATACTGAATGATGGAATCTGTCCCTTTTCCACTGTAGTGTGATCTTGGAGTTGGTATATTTAGTTAGCAGGGGGTGTGAGGGGTGTAGCCCCCCCCCCCACATGAAAGTTGCAGGGGAGGATTGCCTCCTGCATTAAAAATGTGTTCAGTATTTTGAATTTTCAGTCTTTTGTGATTCAGTCTTTAGGTTTGTCAGTCTTCAAAAGTAGACCCGTGCAAACAAAAATATAACATTCATATACAAGCACACATGCACGCACACCTACATGTCTGTATACAAACATGCACACACAAACACACACACACACACACACACACATGCACACACACACACACACACACACACACACACACACACACACACACGCACACAAATGCACATGCACATATACATACATACATGCATTCACACACAAACATTTACTCTCATATATATACATAGAAATGTAAATATACATTCTCACACACACACATACACATACATACACATACACGCATATATGCACACACAAACATTAACTCTCATACATATACATACAAATGCACAGACACACTCACACACATGCACACACACACACACACACACACACACACACACACACACACACACACACACACACACACACACGTGCATAAGCATGTCCACACACAAATACAATTACAAATGTAGGCACGCATATACACACACACACACACACATAAACACATATACATATAAACTCATTATGAAGCCCACCCAATCTTTCCTATTTCACAGATTATGGAGTATAGTGCCAATACTGCTAATTCTCAGGGAAGAGTGGCAGAATCATTGTCATCTTCTTAAAAGACAACCTAACTCCAAGGCTGAACCAACACAAATGAATCCAGAATTCACCATTGCTACAAACAGTATCAACTACAGGGATATCAACTTTCAGCCAGTTGCACAACCCTTCCCTAACTCTTCATGATCAGTCATGTGTAATTCATCAAGGAGAAAAAACAATGTTAAACTTATCAAAGTAAAAATATAAATTATGTGCCATTAACCAGTGCAGCATATGCTGAAAAACAATGCAAAAGTCAGTACCCCCCAAATAAAGATTGAACTTGAGTGGTGTATATTTGCCTATTTATCTGTCTTTCAAACTATCCATGTATCTTTCTGTCTATATACATATATACACATATACTCACCTACCTTTGGGAATCACAAATACCACTGTGCTCACAATGTGTAATTGTTTAAAGGTGAACAAAGCTGCCTACAATAATTCAAAATTCTTATATAGTACAAATAAATCACCTATTATATAATAAAAGTATGCCTGATGGAGTGATATATAAATATAAATAGTTGCAACATAAATTCTTTGCCAAATATGACAAATAATGTTATCAGCATTTTAATCTACTTTGCCCTGATCAGGGAGAAGGGGGTCCATTTTCTTTGTTTAGAGCACAATGGCAACAAAAGGTTCTTTGACTTTAGAATCCTGCACCTGCATTAAAATCCAGTATTGACATTCTTACCAGAAGTAATAGTTCTAACTCATGTTACTGCATCATTATTTTCAAGAGTAAGGAATTTCCGGCATGCAGCAAATCAGTCTGCTCACTGACAAATTCTTTTCTTTATCTGTGAAACAGTACAGGCTTTCCTCAACTGTGTCATCATCAGAAAATGCTGAGAACAATGCACCTGCACTGTGTTATACTATAGCAAGCTTTACAAATTTTCATATCTGTATGAGTGATTGTTAAAGTTAACTTCCTGTCCTCCAGGGTTGCTGGAATTCAAGTGGTCTTTTTCTGTCAGACATAATTCAAATGATATTATGTCCACTTTTAGAAACAGATGCATATCAAAAAGGGAAGCAGTAGAGCCTTTCAGAAATGTGTTCCCATGTTCTGCAACAGTTTGCTGGGCCCTTGAAAAGAGAAGTAATGAGCTGACTTAAGCAATTATTTAGAAAAAAGTAAATCTAGCTAGTAATACAAGTACCTGCTTTATCACCTTTAGCTAAAATACTAGTCTGTAAAATATTACTTTGCATTTGTTTTAAGCAGTTTCAATCAAAATACTGCAGTTTGTAGAGTAGTTTTACTGTACTATTTGAAAGCAATGCAGCAGAAAATTAACAACTGAAAATAAAATTACTCAGACTTCATTACTAGAACACTAATATTTCTCAGAAATACAACAAACCAAAGATAAAATGAAACACAATTGATTTCAATTTGCCGAACCAAACTAAACAAAGTATAATTTTGCTTCCACATTTGCAAGGAAAGAACCTTGAAAATTTGGCTCTCTATTGAAAATTCGGCACTCAAAATGTTGAGTGCTAAATAGCCGAAAAAAGACCGAAAACACAGAAGAAGAGAGAATCTCATAAGCCGCTTTTCTCCTTAAACATTCTTTTTGCAGGGTGACAAGACACCCCCTGCACCCCCCCCCCCCAAAATTGTATATACCAACTCCAAGATTACCGGACCTCGGAAAAAAGGGAATATTCCAAGAAATGGTATCTCAGACTTAGTATGAGAAAGTCCTATCTTTTGGCAATTCAGTCTCTGCATTTGGGACTCACTCTAGCAGGTCCTAACATTTCAAATGGTTACCCAATGAATTCACTTTTGTTATAACCACACAAACTCTTATCAAAATCATACTTCTAGTAACACTAATGAATGTGTAGCTTCAGCTCTAGTGTAAACGCTGCAAAATTCCTGTCATGAGTATTTGTGTCTTTCTCAGATCAGTGGTAACTAACATTCATTCAGGCCCTCCCCACCCCTACTACGTGTGTGTGTGTGTGTATGTGGGTGTGTGTGTGTGTGTATGTATATATACATATATATATATATATATATATATATATATATATATATATATATATATATATATATATATATATATAGTCTATATCACATGGTCGAAAGCTAATAATAGCGAACGACCACAACTTTGAAAACACCCAAACTTCAAGTTGCAATTGTGGGGGGCTATTGAACCCCCTCCCCCACTAAATTAATATACCAACTCTGTGATCACACTACAGTGAGGAAAGAGCAAATACCCCTTTCTACACTGTAGTGCGAACCCCCCCCCCAATACCAACTTCGAGTTCCGGTGTTTTCGAAGTTCTGGTCGTTCTCTATTATTAGCTTTCGACCACATGATATAGACCTATATATATATATATATATATATATATATATATATATATATATATATATATAGTTTACTATCATGATGTTGATTCGCAGTTGGTCGAGTCCACCTGCGTGGTGTCCTATCCTTCTGGACTCATGGTAATGCTTGTTCCTGGGTCCAGAGTGGTAGGGAGTTTTGATGTTTAGTATTTTTGTTGGGCATACCAGAATTTGGCAGTCCAACTTTCAGGGATGTGCATCAACCATATTCCAACTCGACCACCCACAAATTGACAGTATGACAGTAAACCTATTTACAAGTGGAAGAATTCTTATTCCATTTTATACCGTAAAACTGAGATACAGCAAAGTTTGATTTAATATATATTTCCCTGTATTAGCTCTTAAATTGCCACAATACCAAAAGTCACAGTTCCAATCCTCAAATATTCAATGGGAAATATATCAAACCAAAGCTGGAAACTGATGTTTTTATATGTGTATGTGTTGGAAAGATAAAAAATTAGCACAAAACCTAAACAGTTCAGAAGGCCTCGAAGAAGCACACCTCAAAGATGCCAGAAAAGATACAAATACAACTTTTATTGTGAAAATAAAAGTTGTATTTGTATTTTTCAGGCATCTTTGGAGTGTGGTTCTTTGAGGCCTTCTGAACTGCTTAGGTTTTGTTCTGGTTTAAGTGTTGAAGGCTGCTTCCCTATTTCCTTTTGGTTTTTAAAGATAAAAAATAGCTATTATTTATATTATTGTTACACATAAAATTAAAACAGATTACTATGAGTTTATTTTGAAAATGTGTAGTTTTGGGAATGGAGGTATATAGTAGTAAATGCGTTAGGTGTTTAGTGAAGAAAGAATTACTAAAAACCTACAAATCCCATGTTTCCAAAGTATTATTGCTAACATGTGGCTCTGAGATTATAAAAGGTTGTAGTCCCCTAACATAACAACTGAGTACGGCCTTTAAATAAATGTTTTTAGAAAATACAAGACATTTCCTCCAGGGGCTAACAAACACATGTTTAATAAAGGTTTATTTTGAAACTGGAATTTTATGACACAGGGTGGGATTTGTAAGAAAGATTAACTTTCATGAAATATAAAGATGGAAAAACAGTAATTTATTGAAGTGTTTGTTTATTTATGGGAAATGATCATTAGGGCTTGGCATTTTAGTACAAAAATGTACAGGTAGAGAGTGTAATGAAATCAACTGAAAGCAAAATGAAATATCAAGTAGTGGTTAAGTATTAGAATAATGTTAAAGAAATATTAAGGACTATAACAACTGAGCTTCTCCAAAGCATTGTGGCAAAATAATGTATGGAAGGTTTTGTTTCTGGCTAGCAACAGATTTTAGAGAGTTAAGGCAATAAAAATACAAATGAGCTGTATTCACACAAATTCCATGTGTGTGCTGCATAACATTAAGTGAAGTCACTTATTCAAGCACATACCTCTGAAATCTCCCTGATTTCACAAAATGCCCCAATTTTGCCTTGTATTTGTGCTCTATCTGTCTAATAACATTTTTGATTTTCTGATATATCACTGCACTCAGTCAGTAATGTCCAGCTTTAGAGTTTCATACTTCTTATTGTTCATAAAAAAGCATACAATGTAAAACCTGTTGTTTTTAAAATTTTTAAGTGAATTTTATATATATACATATATATATATATATATATATATATGTGTGTGTGTGTGTGTGTGTGTGTGTGTGTGTGTGTGTGTGTGTGTGTGTGTATATACATGTATACGTATATATATATATATATATATATATATATATATATATATAAATATAGATATATAGATATATATATATATATATATATATATATATATATATATATATATATATATATATATATATATATATATATATATATATATGTAGAGTGGCCAGAACAGAGTACTGCATACATGTCCATGTGTACTGTCACCCTGGACAGACAGCCCTGACAGTGGACTATAATAACCTACTCCCCCTCAAAGAGCATCATGGCCATTACTGTATGACAGCCTCCTGTTTATATTTTTAAGCATTTCAAAGATTGTATTGAACTTGTAATCAAAATGCCGGGTGCATGTTACATGTCCATTAGATAAAATAGTATAATAAGGAGTGTGTAACAGTGGAAATAATAGATGTCAAAGCCATAAAAATGTGAAAAAAGCACAATCATTCAGTGCAACAGGTTTTGCTGGCCCTACTGTGATATATAGTCCTACACTGCAATGCGTGTGTGTGCGTGTGTGCGTGTGTGCGTGTGTGCGTGTGTGTGTGTGTGTGTGTGTGTGTGTGTGTGTGTGTGTGTGTGTGTGTGTGTGTGTGTGTGTGTAAATGCTACCCCACAGCCAAAAAATGATAGCACTGTCAAAATGCTAACAACTCAAAACAATATGCCTTGTGTTTCTGGTATATTTCAGAATATCAAAATGGAAGTAATAAGTGGAAACAAGTGAAACAAGTGCAAAAGTTATATGTTACCATATAAGTGGTTCAAGTTGCAGGCATATTTATTTATTTATTTATTTGACATTTGTTGACCGGGAATGTCTGCCTGAGCTTGCACCCTTTTTCAGCACAGGCCCAGGGAGAAAAGCTCCACAAAGATAATGTTCACAAACAGTACAGTATACATGAGGTATTATAAATATGCATTATAATGGTTGGATTCTCACTTGCAGCATGAGAGTTTAATAGGTGTTATTTACAAAAAAGGCAATAAAACAATATGATAAATCATTCATACATCTCTAATAAATAAGGAATTCCCCATTTAGAGGGGAAGTAATGACACAATTCAGAGTTTAAGATAAAAGTACAGAAAGTACTGCATATCAAATCTTAGTTCTTACAGGCAACAGCATGTACATCAGTAATCAGAAGCAGAGGAGAAGTTGATAGACAGAGCAGGTGACAGACATAGGTTAAGTGTCAAAAGAAAAAAAGGGGGTGCCTATAGGTAAAAGAGGGAAAATAAGAGCATTTTGTTAAATTTATAAATAAAGAGAGGAGAGTATATATCTGCCCTTAAAGTAACTCAGACATCATTAGATTATTAGAAATAGGGTAATGATTAACATTTTGTTTGGGACATGGACATAGGTACAGTACGGCAGAGCAGGTCTTACATCTTTGCTTTCACACCTTAGTGATATTCTAGCAACCATCTCCCTCCACCAAAAACTCAAACATCAAAAAAAAATCTACCTTTTTTACAGTTTTGCAGGGGGAAATCCCACCTGCACTACCCATATTCCCTACAAATTATATATACCAACTCCGAGATCCCACTACGGTGAAGAAAAGGTAAATTTCCCAATCCAGACGGTACCGCAATCTCCATTCAAAAACTTTGGGTTTTCAAAAACTCGATCATATGGTCCCAACCATATGAATTTTGAGTTTCTGAAAACTCGATCATCTGATAGGGATCCACCAGGCTATATTTTTTACTTGTGGACCTTTGGGTATTAACAGGCCCAAAAATGACTGTAGTTACTTTCTAAAATCATTCCTGAATAAAAGACAAAGGAATGAATGCCACTTTATCTTTATTTCCTGCTTTGCCAACCTTCTGGTACTGTTCACATCTCTTACAGTACTATGACACATATTTTGCTATACCTGTCTAACAGAAATTCAGTATAAGCGTCTGTTTTGTATACTGTGTGTCTATATGGCATGAAAAAGGAACAACACAGGCTATGACCAGAAGTGCCCATTGTGAGGTTCTTGGTTTAACTAGTTGTTGTATTACATCTCCCTCTAGTCATATTCAAGTGTCCATTCCCTTTATAATCATCCTTTTTATTCCAGGATATAGACTACTCCTGCACATGATGATCAGTAGCTCCCTTATTTACCTCCCGAAAGTTCTGTACATTAGACTCTGAAAGTTGAGCCTGTCTTATTTTTTTTCTATTTGACTCCTCCTCAGCTCCACTTCCAAGTGAAGTATAGTATCTTCCAACAATAGTCCCTTAAATTCAAGCTTGCAACTACCACCTAAAGCTCCCCTTAAGGTAACCCCTTCCAAAGGAAGCCTGATATCTTTCAATAGCTATGGCTCAGAATCAGGCTCACTGCTACTAACTAGACCACCCAAGTATCCATTACACTAACTTCAGTTAGAAGTGCTGGCACTGGTTCAGTCAACACCCTTCTGACTTCCACATCTGCTTGCCTCCACACCTGGTGCTACATTTCTTGATACGGTTGTCCTCAGATAACTTTCCATTATTACAGTGCTACCCCTGCTTATTTCATCCCATGACTTTTATTCTCCACCTTGTCTCAATGCACGTTAGTAATGTATATACCCTATTTGGTTACATTGAAAATGTTAAATCTCAGGACTTAGACATGCACTAGAGCTGATGGCTTCCCCCTTTGCTTATGAAACTTCTTAGGCTGCCCTCCCATGAATCTCTTTATACCGGTATGCAGTGATGGATATTCCTTTCTAGTGCAGTTGTGACCCTCATGCCCTCAAGCAGAGTATCCCATGCCTTTTGTCTTATCAAAAGTTTCGCTAGCCTTTTCAGTGTAGTGATTTGATATCTACTCATCTGTCTATGAAGGTAAATGCTTACTTTTGAAACATAATCACTCACACTGTCATCTGCATTTCTTCTTTGCTCTTTTTCTTCCATTTAAAGCATGCAAATAAACAGGTTCAGGCACCTAGGCAGCGAGACATTTTCCTGTGGTACATTTGGCTGGGGACACATGACTGAAGTGACATTCAGCTGCAGAGAAATATGGCTGTTTGCAAATTCCCTGTGGGCAAAGAAAAGCTCACTCTGCCATGCTGACAGCTTTAATAACCAAATCATAGTGACAGAATAAGTAATGTGTGTTGTGCACAGTGTACAATACATGTTTATGTAATTACAACAAGTGTGGTACAGCATGGAGGAAATTCTGCAGGGTACTGTAGTCACATTTATGCTCCAGTATGCATTTTAGGCAATGTTCCCTAGATACTATGAAGGGGGTAGTGGTCCACACACATCAGTTTTAAAGGCAGTGCCCACTATGCACTGCATTTTTACTGCCGCTGACATGCCCTCTGGCCAGCCTGCTGCTGATGCCTGCCATATTGCCTGCTGTCTCATGTTCCCTTGGGGACCTTGGACATTGTCTTCCCCCTGTGCATTTGGTTATTGAAGTTGTGGGCATGGCAACACAGTTTTCTCTTTGCCCACAGGGAATTTGCAAACAGCCATAATTCTCTGCAGCTGGCTGTTACTTCAGCCATGTGTCCCCAGCCAAATGTACCACAGGGAAATGTCTCGCTGCCTAGGTGCCTGAACCCAAAGGGTCTATTTCCACACCAAGTAATTTTGATGATATTGTCTTTGGCAAGAATGTTGAAGTGGGGTGTGTTTTGGGTGGCTTTGGAAGGCTGGAACAGGAGAAGTTTTGTCTTACTTAGGTTGAGTAGGAGCTGAGCATTGGATTGCCAGCTTTCTGCAGAAGAGAATGATTCCTGTGTGATTTGTTGTAGTTCTTGTAGAGTGGGGGCAGAGCAGATGAGAGTAGAGTCATCTGCATACTGTATAAGAGATGCTTGTGTGGTGGCAGTATGTAGGTTGTTAGTGTTTTGGCATGACTGACCGTCTGTAAACTGCATTGAATCTGTTCAACAAGAAAATAAGAAAAATCAAATAATATAGAAAAACAAGTGCATGCTATATATGTATATATATATATATATATATATATATATATATATATGTATTGCTCACTTCGGAAGGAAGTATGCATCTCCCTGAAAATGGCCATAGATATATATATATATATATATATATATATATATACGTCTGAAATCATGGGACTTCCTACATATTTAATAACCTCTTGAGATCAATATATGTGGAGAGTTCTAAAGAATGAAAGCAAGAAGTCTAAGATAATATCTTTGATTAGCATTTCATAAAATAGTATGAATGGCAATCAAACCAGAATTTTGCAAGGATCAAACAGTGACTGAAAGTGCCAAGTAGCAAAATAAAGAATATAAAAATGGACAAAAAGAAAAAAAAAAGAAAAAAAAGGGAAAGTCTACAAATATAGTGCCAAGTACAGGGAACTCCTAGAACAACTCATGTTAACTAGGATTTGACACAGGAATGGTTAAGAAGAGGTGAATTTAAACCAAAAGACTAAAGGTTAATAATGGCAGGCCAAGATAGTGGACTACATTTATGTTGGTTTAAAAAGTCTGTAGAAAAAGTGGGAGAAATAAACAAATGCAGATAAACTGAAACAGAACTGGAAACAGGTGCTCATCTTGTTGCTTGTTGTGGCACACTCATGGCCGTGAGTGTGTATACGGAATGACCCAGTAATTTGGCAAGACTGTTGCATGGAGGTTTGTGCAAATGCCGCGATATGCAGGCCTCTGAGAAGCATTAAAAACTATAAACCACAGAGCATTAATGACAGTGATGACATTCTGAACACATGGGATCACTTAATACTAAGAAGTAATAAAATTGGTGTAAGAAAAACAGATGTTCTTCTTTCGGCTTTTTCCAGTTAGGGGTCGCCACAGCTAATGATTGGCAGTAGATTTTTTTACAGGTGTCGAGGTACCAGCTCAATGCCCAACCTTCAACGAAGGCACGCCCATTCTACGCATGTCTTTCGAATTCCACTTGACTGCGGGGAGGACATGCAGTCTCCACAAAGAAGGCACTTCAGCCGAGAATCGAACGGGAGAAACTCTTGCTGTGAGGCAACAACACTACCAAACAGCGCAAATCATTGAAAGTGCTATATCCAGCCTTTAAGGTTCATAGGTGTGTACTAGGCTAATGGCCCTGGAGCCTTTACAACCCTAGCCCACAGGATTACCCTGGCATCATGCCAACTGACCTTGGTTCCTAGTGCCTCTGTCGAGTAGAGCCACTGGAGTGATTCCGGGGTGAATTTTCTATTTCCCATCCACTCATCAATATTTGTCTTGAAGACGGCCAGTGAGGTGCTCTGTTTCACATGTATGGGAAGTCTATTCCATAGCATGGCAGTCTCTGAGTTATGAACCTGTCCCTCCAGCATGTTCTTTTGATTGTGGCAATGAAGTTGAGGTCTCTGGAGCTTGTGGTGTGGAGCGATTGGCATTTCTTTAGATGTAGCATTTCTAACGGAGCTGGATCAGACATGGCTTTGTAAGTCAAGCAGAGATCACCTCTAATTAGGTGATATGAGACAGAGAATAGTTGGAGTTTTTTTGAGTCTGTCCATATAGGACAAGTGTTTAAGGCCTAGGATCCTCTTTGTGAGGTATGTTTGCAGCCTCTCCAGTTGTTGCAGGTGTCTAATGAGGTACATGCCAAATGGGGCCTAATGAGGGAAGAGTAGAGGGATACAATGACCTCTTTCTTCCTGGATGCAAAACCCTTAGTAATGAGATGTACCACATTGAAGGACTTTCTGACCACAGTGGTAATGTGATGGTTAAAAGAGAGGTTGCTGTCAACCTGTATTCCCAGATCTCTTATAACACCTTCTGTGTTCAGTGGACTACCATCAATGTGGTAATTCATGGAAACTGGGTTTTTCCCAAAGGGAATGATGACACATTTTTTGGCATTGAGCTTAATGCCATGGTTCTGACACCAGTTGTTGGCTTCAGTGAGGCCTTTCTGTAGGATGTCAACATCACTTGGAGAGTTAATAATAGCTCCCAACTTGCAATCATCTGCAAACTTTGTCAGCCAGAGTCCCTTCGTGTTGGCCTGGACTTCAGAGAAGTAGATACCAAACATGACAGGACCCAGGATCAAACCCTGTGGGACTCCACTTGTGACTGGTCAACAGTCTGACTTGGAGTCAGCTACTGTCACACTGTGGGTTCTATCTGTGAGCCAGTTTGCAACCCACATAGTGATATAGGGGTTGATGCCTAACTTAGTGAGTTTTTCTATGATTCCTGAGTGGGGAATGGTATCAAAGGCCTTGGCCAGGTCAAGGTAGGCTGTATAAACCATCTTGCCTTCATCCACAGCCCTGGGGACTGAGTCAAAGAAGTCGACCAAGTTAAGGAGGCATGATCTACCCTTCACAAAACCAAACTGTGTGAGATCCAGAGTTTGGAGATTCCCTATATCCTTGTTTATTAGGTCCATGATGATGCATTCCATAGCTTTGCATATCAGACTCATCAGGCTAATGGGGCAATAGTTCCCAGGGTCTGTAATCACTCCTCCTTTGTGGAGAGGGACGGCTGTAGCAGTGCACCATTCGGTAGGGACAAAACCTGAGGTGAGGCTGTGATTGAACAGGGCACACAGGCGAGGTGCTAGTTCATTCTATAGTTCATGTAGAACACAACCAGGTATACTGTCAGGTCCCATAGAATCTGTATTCTTGGTCTTGGACAGCGCTGTTTTAACCTATGCAGCAGTAATTGTGGGTGTCTGGCAATCTACTGGTCTTATATACTTAGTGACAAAAAGCCTTAAAATAGCTGGATTTGCAAGAAAAGCAATTTGGGATAAAGATAATTAGTCAGTCCCAACAGTAGGAGGAGTAATAAGGCTAATAAAAAATAATTTGAATTCATACTCAAATATAGTGCCAATACATGTAAGCACGTATTAGCTGCAGAAGTAGTCAATTCTGGGTACATTACATGGGCTGAGAAGAGCACTCTTGGCTAACATCAAAGACTGAAGCAATACTAATTTGTTGAACTCTATATATGACTTAAGAATGTGGTCCATTCCTGTCATAGTATTAGAAACCTATAATATTTGGAGAATTTAAAAATAAGAATTTGCCTTTCCTCCTCCTGAATACTCACATGTCTATGATGAATAACCATTTCCTTTTTACACTGACATTGCTTTTCTCTTCCTATGGCTTGCCTATGTTATATATTATTATATCCCATGACTCAAGCTGCAGTTATTTCATCACTGGTTCCATGGCACTTTACAGCCACTTTGGTTTTGTGGTCATCTGGAGATGGATTGGACTTTGCTTTTCTTTCACGCTGTACATTAATAGACCCTATCAGGTTGTTTCTAGATTTAGTGGGCTATATTCCAGATGTTCACAAGGTTGTTATTGTGTTTTTCTAGTACCTAACTTCTTCAGAACTCTTTTAGTTTACACTATTTACTCATCTGTGAGACTGACATTGTGGTATAACCTTCAGAGCTTATTTCTTTTTCTTTAATGAAACAAACTGTTGTGCAATTTATACCTTTGTGTAGTTACTTTGTGGCTGAAGTGCATAGACACCTTGGGTAACAAAACTGTTTTGCAGGCTACATAAGTCCAGTTGTGATATCCACACTACTGGTCACCACTATAAAGGCCATTCAGTAGGGGACAAATCAGGGTTTGAAGACCACCACTGCCAAACACTGTGATGCATGGGGACAGAGACTACAGACCTTAGTTGTACTGCCTACAAATTATTTGTGTGTGTGTATGTATGTATGTATGTATATATGTATTTATTTATTTATTTATTTAATATTGTTTTTGTTGACTAGTAAATTCCAACTGTGTGGAAAACCCATTTCCAGCAGATGCCCAGGGATAAAACTCAATAAGAAAAAAACAATGTGTATACAATAGTGAGAAAACACAAATACTAACAATTCAGCTGGATAGTCATCATATAAACATACTATAATCATGAAAAAGGCAATACAGTGATGTGAGAAATCATTCAAAGGTAGATCAGAATGTGTGTTTAGACAAAATTTAGACCCATAGTAATTTATATTAGTAGGACAGTGTTAAAGTAAACTTTCATAACAAATGTAAAGTTGAAGAGAGTATAGAAAAGTATATGTTGCTAAGCAGACATAATAGAACAAGATATGATAGAAGATTACTGGCCAAGTAGTCATTTTAGAACAGGATGGAATAGAGTGGGTAAGGACAGTTTAGGTGAATTAGCTAGGTGTAGCGCAATTAACATTATCTAAAAGCTGATAGTCAAGGGAGTATGATCTCTTCAGTCACACCACTGGGTTTTAATTGCTTTGCAGTGCTGACCTACACACGGCAATAGCACTTTGAATATTTCATATTCTTAAATTCACACACACACACACACACACACACACACACACACACACACACACACACACACACACACACACACACACACACATATATATATACACACACACACACACACACACACACACACACACACACACACACACATACACACACACACACACATACACACACACACACACACACACACACACACACACACACACACACACACATATATATATATATATATACACACACACACACACACACACACACACACACACACACACACACACACACTAACTTCCAGGAAAGGTTCATAAAGTTTTCTAACACTACAGGTCTCTGTCCTGGACCAAGGTAGTTGACTGCCACTATATCAAATTACTTGACATGGGAACTTCTAGCTATTGTTTTACTCTTTACAATAAGCAAAATTATCGCAAACATAAATAGTAAGTGTATAACAGAGTAGTGTGGCCAGTTAAAGGTAGATGTCAGCATCTTGTCATCATTTAACAATAAATACTCACTTATTAATTAACAAATAAATCAATGATCAGCCACAAGTCTTGTAAAAGTGAATAATTAAAAATACTTTAAGAAATAATGACACAATTAGCAGTTATATATGTTGAGTAGCATAAACTGGCACAAGGAAACCAGAAAATAATACATCAGAACAAATATATTACAAGAAAGAAAAACATTTGTCAACAGCTACACGTTTTCCTAGCTAGCTCTTAAATGAAAGAATTATTGAGCCCTACCTATACATTGGCTGAATTCCCTAGGCATCACAGATGAAGACATAAGTGAGAAAACAAACTCACACGCCCTTTCATTACAAACCCCAGATTAGCTCTGTCCTTGACTCATTACTCTGTTGCTCATTCAGTTATTTGGCTTATGTCTTTCCATACAGATACCACATATGCTTTTGAGCAGAGTTGACATTCATATGCTAATGGGTTTGTTTGCCTTTTCATTGGAGGCTATCTCATTTCTAACTGTGCTTTTACAACTTAAACTTCATTGGCTAGGAACAGATCTTGTAACCATTGGTCAGAATGATAACAGTCTCTATTTCATGTCTGCCATTCATTATGCCTTTTATGTATAATTGTTGTATTTCCCAGCAGAATGCAGTTACAAACTTTATATACATTATACTCTTCAGCAAAACAGGTGACACATTTCACTTTTCTTTGCAAAACAAAAAAAAAAACATACATTGCAGTATAAATCAGATTTTCAATTTATATGCTGCAGGTTTTATAAGACTTAAATTCATCTCACATACATTATTCAGTAAACAGTGGCATGTGTATTCTTAGACATCACAGGTAGTACATCTTCCTTTACTATCTGTGTTCACTATCATTTTTCCATCTACTAGCATGATCCTTTACTTTAAATGGCTATCATATTGATAAAACTTTCTGCAAAACTACACATGCATGGAAAGTGAAGTGATCCTTAGCTTCCCTCAAAAAGAAACTGCTGTTAACTTGAATCCTTTATCTGAATCTGTCACAGCTGAGGATCTCTAATATTGCACACACTTTATGAGTCAGCTGAATATGTTGTGTTATGTTATATTATGCTATGCTGTGTACCCCAGATTGGTGAATCTCTGTGCAGCAACACCGGCCTGTAGCCAGATCCTGCAATGTATTACATCAACAAAAAAGTGTTCTCTGCTTCTCAAATGGGAGGATCACATAACATGTCTCATATTCCTCCAACATAGATGCATGGCATATACCCAAGTGCCATCATGCAGATGCCAAGTTTATCTTTTGACTTTTTGTTGTAGCACAAAATGGAAGTGTTCTTATTTGTGCTATATATATGTATCTATATATCTATCAATATATATCTGTATATATAAATATATATATATATATATATATATATATATATATATATATATATACATACATATATATATATATATATATATATATATATATATATATATATATATATATATATATATATATATTTATATATATATATATATACACACACAGATGTACAACCAGAAGTGAGGAATAAAAAAAAATAATAAAAAACTTCAAATGACCATGCTGAAAAAACAAACGGACTCTGACTAGTAGTTTTAGTGCTTTCATCCTTTTATTAGTATCTGGACTTCATCAGAAACATATGTGCAAAAATCACTTCACCTTTGACTTTATAGTGTGGATAAACAAAGGATAAATAAAAGAAAATGATGTGTGCAACAATAAAATTATAAGCAACCAATCGAACTGAAACATGACTAGGGGAGTGGTTATGTGAACCATCTCAAGGCACATCTGATATTAAGATTGTCATTAATGCCTGGGGAATTTTCTGCATTGAGTAAAAGTTGCCATTTTAATTCTCTTACTTCGAGGTAGGAGTTAACATCTCCTACAAAAATGTCAACTTGCTCGAGCACAAAAAATGTAAACATTTCAAAGTTCATGCAGTCCACACTATCTTTTGCCAGGGCATTGCTGAAATCGTTTTTCTTGTAGCAGCATTGTGTTCTTTAATGTGAGCAAAAAGTTTTTGAGTGGTTTTCTCTCTGCACAGTGCTGATTTATTGTAACATATGGCTAAGGTATGCCCAAGATTTTATTAAGTACTAGTGTTTGGTTGCAGACTGTACTGATCACCTGCTGTTACGGTGCTTCTCTGCTCTGAAATGTAGAATTGTACCATTAAACTTAATGCAGTTCCCAAACATTCACACAAAGCTCATGGATAATGCAATTTATGGTGTGACATATTATGTATATGTCACAGAGTAAAATAATACATGCTGCACCTACTAAAGTCACAGCTAGCTAGCAAGAATTCCAGAAGTTACATGTCTTCTACCTGCAAAGTCCATATTTATTTGTACATACAAATTTATATGTGAAATGTTAAAGTGTAAAGTATTTTGTTGCCTGCATAAAATATAATTGAATCTGCCTTCTAATATCTACCATGACATATTTGTTCCATGTAATAATTATCTTTGCATTTTGATCTATACTGTAGATATACTGAATATGGAAAGTATGCTTTTATGAACATACTGTTATATGCATTGTTGTCTTTTCTTATGATGTCAGTTCATCATTTCTCCACCCAAATTACTTTTCTGAATGGAGAAATAAATAAATAAATAATCCTGGAGGCATTTACATACCATGACCTGGAAGTTGCAGGAAGGGATGGAAAGCACTGTCTAAAGGATTGCTTGTAAGAAAACATAGTCCATATGATGAATGTAGTGGAGGAGGGGGGTATATGTCCTTACAATGATCATTTTTTTTATATCTGTGTAGTGGTCATATGTGACTAAGCCTGCTGATGGGCTAAAGACACTAAGGCTGCCAGGCATGCCAAGGGTAGAGATGTGATGTAACATCTTCATAATGACAGAGTTCTTAGTGCCACTGTGAAGTCATAGCCCTACTGACAGAATCCAAGGCAGAGCTGCTTACGCTGATGCTTCGCCATACATGAAAGTAGGCTATCACACTTGTTATCTCACCTATTATATGTTTGCTGCAGAGAATAATGTTATAGCAAGTGTGTTGTATAAGTTTATATTACATATTTAAATCTTTTATGCGTTAGGCACATATGTAGATGGGTGAACAGCTATATTTGCACTGCCCGCAGGGTGTACTATGTGCCTACAAAACAGAGAGGTGACTGTAACTCTTATGTACATGTATTAAATATCATGGTTTGTGACATTCTACATTTTGGGACAGGATAGCTGGCTCACTTATATTTACTATACTGCTAATTCCAGTAGTGCCTGGTTTATATGCTATATGATGTGCAGTGTCAACTACCAATGATGCTGTCCTCAGGGATGGGTTCCTATCATGTGCTATCGTTTTGTGTTTGAAGAAACATTGACATCCTTGACATTGACATTAGATCCAGTAGGAGATGACAGAATGTATGTACAATCTACAACCCCTGATGCAAAGGTTACAGCTGTAACTTCCACTGTTACGCATGTGACATAACCATGATAGTTTGGAGGACAATTAGCAGGGAAGAATATATGGAAAAAAGGCCTGCACAGTATTCCAGAAATCAGAATAGAAAATAACAGTCTTAGCCATGAGAATCAGGAGATAGGTGAACTATGATAACCACCATTGCATGCATGCATGATAATACAGTCCAATTCATGCCTACTTTGAAGATCATGGATATCTGTGAAAATTAACTGGAGCCTTACACTGTATGTCAGGAATGAATCCAGACATGCATAACAGGATTGTAAAACACTGTACTGAGTATAAGTGGTGAGTTTAACAGCTGATGAGTGAATATGAGAATTAGGCAGTCTGAATAACAGCAGTTCGCTACTATGACACATGCTGTTCATGACTGAGCTCATACACACAATGCTAGCACGTGTCCAAGGGGTGCATAGCCATGTTCATAGAACTCTCTCCCTAGCTTTGTTTTTGCTGGACTAAAAACAATGTGTTATCCTGCAGTGTGTGGTCTAGCTGATCTCAAACAAATCTCATACACTCAAGACCCCTGCTAGTGAAAAATGCTGCTTCTGTTATCAGTAGGGGACATGTAAAGGACAAAGCGTGGTATGAAGCATTTCCAGTTACAATACAATGCTGTCCGTTTCACAGGCTACAGGTTGGATACATGTCCTTTGGTGTCTGTATTTATCATCTACTGTTTGTCTGCTTATACCTGTCCTATATAAACCAAGCTCCTCGTGGTCCTGCAGAGTGGTGCTAGCAGCAGAGAGGCTAAAAGAGTGACTGCTAACCTGATAAAAGTGTTTTTTTTCCTGCTACTTCCTGGGTGACTGTCCGATCTAGCTAAACTGCAAGTATTTCTGCTTCTTCGACTGTTTTAAACTGTTTAAAGTTGTTTTTGCAACTGCACTTTTAAAGTTTGTCCTGTTTGTTGCATATACCTGTTGAGGCTACACACTCAAGTGTGCTAGCCTGTGTTACATATTTATTGCATTGTCCTGCTGTTTGTTGCAAAAAAGAAAAAAAGCAAAAAAAAATATCCTTGTTTCCCGTCTTTCCTGACCTAAAGTAGTCCAAATACAGGCTTTGCTGTATTCTGGACTTTTGGAAAGTTCCTGTGTTGCCCATTTCCTTTCTTGGATAAAGGGAGGCTTCTTTGTTCACCAGTGGCAGTGGGGAGCTTAGAGCAGCCTATCTATCCCTGGAGGAGTGTTCCCAGCACAAGAATCTGACAGTCTATTGGCTGTTTTGGGCCAATTTCTAGCTCATTCAAGTACCCCTGTATAAAACCCGCTTTGGCACGGCTTTGTGCGATTTTGCACATAGCGCAGCATCGGGCAGCTCCGCTTAATTGGGTTTAAACCATTCTCAGCTCCACAAAGTCAATCAGTTCTCATAATAAATACCCTATTCCTACTCTAAATCCTGGCACTTGCTCACTAAAGCAATTATATAAGTCAGCACTAAAAAATTAAAAGCACTACATCTTCACAAACTCCCCTTGAGTACCTTGTTCCCCAATGGCCCTTTTTTTCAATTATAAAGGAATTCCCAATACTATTCTAGCATGTCCAAAGGTCAGTTGTCAATCTCCTCTCTGGTCCAGCTGGTGAATCTGGGAATCTTGAGGCAATGTTACAACTGCCTCATGTACACAGACAATCCTCTCCTCCTCCCAACAAATTCCAACACATGTGAGAGATGCAACCATATAGCCAAACTGGAGGCTAAGCTCTCTCAACTCAGTACTGGTGTAAGTTTAACCAGTCAGGAAGAGAAGGAAACCACACTCACTACAATTCCAGTCTCACATAGACCTACCATGACAGCAAACCAAACACATAAACACACAAAAACATACTCGGAGGCTCTAAATTAAAATCTGCCTAAGCAACAGAGACCTCCAAAGCAGACACCCAAGCAACTGCTACCCCAAAACAAAACACGTCTAACAAATAGCTCACAAAGCCAGTGTGCCGAACAGTCACAGCCCTTAAGGCTAAACAACACACCTGATACACTTGTAATAGGTGACTCTATCGTCAGGCACACTGATGTCTCGCTCACCAGGCTGAACAAGGAGAAGGTCACGGTGAGCTGCCTGTCGGGCGCTAGGATCCACCACATAACACAGGCACTCAGGTCACTCCAAGGCAAGTACAAATATGACTCAGTCATTGTCCATGCTGGTGTGAATGACCTGAGACGTACCTCCCTGGACTACATGAAAAGAGACATAGAGGAGCTCTCTGAGCATGTAGTCCAGGCCGGTATGACCCTGACCTTGAGTAGCATCTTACCCTCACCAAGAATTATGCCACAATATGAAGACAAGATGATCAATTTCAACAACTGGCTTAAGTATTGGTGTCATTCAAAGGGGATGCCTGTCAGCCTGGGATGACATGCTCGACAAGCCACGATGCTTCGCTAGGGACGGCTTGCACCTGTCACCCCTGGGCTTTTGGATATTGGCAAAGGCTCTTGCCACCCCTGTAGTGCCTTTTTTAGGCAAGGCTCAAAAGACAAACCCACCTCCATAGGTATCACAAGGGATAAGAAACTAAGAGTAATGCTACTTAACGCCAGAAGTCTAAACCTCAAGATGCATGCACTCGAAACGCTCCTTAGCATGGAGAACATCGATATCTGTGCAGTAACAGAAACCTGGTTCAAGGCTCCCGAGAGCACCCCAGCACTACCAGGTTATACCTCATACCATGCTTTTCGGCCCCAAAACTTGGACCGAACCACAAAAGGAGGGGGAGTATCAATATTCGTCAAAGATACCCACACCTCCAGGTTGGTGGCACAGCACGAAGCATTAGAGACTATCCATGTGCAACTAACAGTGGGTAAAACTGCCTTCCAGTTTATAGCCTGCTACAGACCACCCTCCCAAACCCAGGAACCCCACTCAGCCTTCCTGAGAACACTGGAAAATATGAAGGTCTCTCCAAGCACCATTATATTGGGCGACTTCAACTACACAAACATAGACTGGGAGCATTACTCTAGCTCCAGCACCCTATCCCAAAGGTTCCTAGAATTTATAAACTGAAATGCTATGGAACAACGTGTTACCACTCCCACAAGAGGGGAAAACATACTGGACCTGATCATCACCAACATGGGGGCTCTATGCTCCAGAACAGAAGTGTATCCCTCACTGGTAAGATCAGACCATAAACTAATCTCAATGGATATTCACATCCCGACCCCACCCCCTGCCCAGAAAACCACAGTGAAAAACTTCTCTAAAGTAAATTTCACACTCCTCAAAACTGAGGTGGAATCCTTCAAAGCCCCCAGGCCTGTGGAAAATACGTCCCAGACCGCAAAATCCTTTATAAATGCATTCTATGAACATCTTCAGGAATGCATAGATCATGCAATCCCAAATAAAACCAAGACCCAATCCTCCAAAGGCAGGCGTCCTGTCTGGTGGACCCCAGCCATAAACAAACTATACAATAGAAGGAGGAAGCTACTACATGATAGAGCAAAATCCCAAAAAGGGAAGGCATCTCTGATCAGTATTAGCAAAAAACTACGGGCACTCATAAAATCGTCTAAGGCCAGCTTCGAGAGAAAAATTGCACAGGACACTAAGGATAATCACAAGGCTTTCTTTAGTTATGTTAGGAACCTGGGTGGGAATTCCCAGATATGCTCAGAATTAGTCCAAAATGACAAAAAATACACCGAACCCACAGACATTGCCAACATCCTAGCTGACAGGTTCAGCACAAACTTCTCCCACCAAAAGGGCAAATATCTATCCCAGCAGAGTGCTGCCCCCCTGACATCTCAGATGCTCAGGTAAGAGCCTCCCTCTCCAAAGCAAAAAACACAGCATCAATGGGACCAGACGGTTTCCCGAGCTGCGTCCTACATGAACTCCAAGAAGAGCTAAACCCAAACATAAAACTACTGTTCAATCTCAGCCTTACTACAGGATATGTATCCAAAGAGTGGCGTACAGCAACAGTGGTCCCCCTCCACAAAGGCGGTGCCTCAAATGATCCTGGAAACTATCACCCCATAAGCCTGACTAGCTTGGTCTGCAAAGCTATGGAAAGGATCATCATGGACCTCATAAATAAAGATATTGGGGACGTACAGACACTGGATCCTACCCAGTTCAGCTTTGTTAAGGGCAGATCCTGCCTCTTAAACCTGGTCAATTTCTTTGAAACTGTCACCAAGGCCATTGACGAGGGGAAGGCGGTCCACACAGCCTACCTGGACCTCGCAAAAGCCTTCGATACAATACCCCACTCGGGCATTATAGATAAGCTCACCAGCTTAAATATAAACCCCTATGTCACTAAATGGGTTGCAAACTGGCTCAAGGACAGAACCCACATGGTTAGAATTGCTGGAGCCATGTCAGACTCCAAACCAGTTACAAGTGGCGTCCCACAAGGCTCAGTCCTGGGACCTCTCTTGTTTGGTATATATTTCTCGGAGGTACAGGTCAACATGGAAGGACTGTGGCTGACCAAGTTCGCAGATTACTGCAAACTAGGCGCCATAATCGACTCTCCAGCCGACACAAGCATCCTACAAAAGGGCCTCATAGAAACAGACAACTGGTGCCAGAGCCATGGCCTCAAGCTAAACGCCAAAAAGTGTATAGTCATCCCCTTTGGCAAAAACAAAGTGCCCACAAATTACCACATAGGTGGTAATCCATTAAGTACGGAAGAAGTAATTAGGGACCTGGGGACCCAAGTTGATAGCAATCTCTCATTTGAAAACCAGGTGGCCAAAGTGATTAGAAAAACATTTTATATAGCCCACCTAATCATGAAGGGATTCACATCTAGATCAGGGGAGGTCATCGTGCCTCTTTACTCATCCCTCATCAGGCCCATAATTGAGTACAATGCCCCTTTTGGGATGTACCTTACCAGACACCTGCAGTAACTGGAAAGACCCCAAAAGTACCTCACCAAGAGGATCAAAGGGCTCAAACAGATGCCATATGCTGCCCGGTTAAAGAAACTCCAGCTCTACTCAGTGGCATACCGCCTGCTCAGAAGCGATCTGTGCCTGACGTATAAAGCCATGTCCAACCCAGAATTAATGGACATGCTGCACCTCAGAAAATCCAAATCCCATCGAGCTACATGCTCGAGAGACTTGAACCTCAGCACTGAAATAAATAAGACATGCTGGAGGGACAGATTCATAACCCAGAGGCTCCCTTCACTGTGGAATAAAATCCCAGTCCAGGTTAGGCAGAGTCCCTCATTGACTCTCTTCAAGAGGAACCTTGATGAGTGGATGGGAGATCGTAGGTTTACCCCGGGTATCACTTCTGTGTCACTGTTAGACAGAGGCACAGTATACTAACCTCGAAAAAGGGCATAGCAAAATTCATTTAAAATGGGTGGCGAAAGCCAAACACACTCTGGCTAGAATTATAAATGCCCTAGGGCAGATAGCCTAGTATGAACCTATGAACCTATGACCAGCTCACTTTTGGTTCTTTTCTTCTAGTGGTCCATGGACATTATTTTGAGTCAGTGACTGCCCTCCCAACCCACAATTTTTTTTTAAGTGAAGTTAATTTTAGAAAAGGCATGTCTATCAATCTGAATTGCATTTTCTAAAGTTAACTTCAGCTCCAATTAAAATTGCTGAAACACTTAAGCATCAACCAGTCTAGTCCTTATTCTGTCTCTGATTTATTTATCTTTTGTCTGGTTAAGCCCACTATACTCAGACAGTTCATACACGTACCTGACAAATCCTGCTATCTCTCCCCTAGTTTGAATACATTTGTCAGAGTATTCCATTTCCATAAATAACATTTCCTTTTTGACACAAATTTTCATTACTGACTCATAACTAACACTATATTCCTCAGAAGATGAACATGACCTGTAGTGGCTTCCATTTCTTTGCCCATGGCATAATGTAAAGTGATTACCTGCATTTTTTCACATTCTTTCCCAAGCTTTGATACTATTCAAAAACATGTCAACCTGTGCCTCCATGATGGCCAGATAAATGCCTTTTTGAAGATAAGTGGCCTTGTATGGATGAATTTTGCCATGTTCAATTAGTTTTCACTTAGTTTGAGCTCTTGACTGAAAATTGGAATAATTACTTTATTCTCAGACAGAATGGTATTGTTTTATTACAAAGTGCTTACTCTGACTTCTTTTGCAGCTCCCCAGCTGATTAGTATTGTTTGTGGCACTGAATGGCATTATAAATAACATAATTTGGTTGTTTTAAGTAAACACTATCCTAGTGATATTTTGTCACTGCACTGGCCAACAATATCAATAATGGCATAAGACTCAAGATTGCAGAGTTATGCTTCAACTTTAATTCCATCCAAAATGGCAGCATACTCAGAACACAGTCACCACCACACCTCTCAACTGCTATGATTTAAACATAGCACTATGATTGTTGGACTCAGATTCTCCCTAGTTCCTCCTAGATTTACTGATTTTCTTCAAAATTTCCTGCTAAAGATAGGCCTGCACAAGGGGGTATAAATTATTAAATAACTGTTTTGATACACACACACATATATATATATATATATATATATATATATATATATATATATAAAACTGTACATAAAACTTTTACAGTCACTGCCCGAGACGCAGTGGTATAGCAGGCAGTGCAGTGGTACAGTAGTTAGCATTGTCACCTCACAGCAAGAGGTTCTCCAGTTTGATTCTCAGCTGGGGTGCCTTCTGTGCAGAGTCTGCATGTCCTCCCTGTGTTCAAGTGGGTTTCCTACAGGTGCTCTGGTTTCCTTCCACATTCCAAAGACATGTATCTGGAGTGCTTCTCCCCAGGCCTCAGCTGAAAATGGGCTCTGTCCCAGTCAGACTTTCCTGGTAAACAAATGTTAAATAAATAAATAATGTGAAAATGTCAAAAGATGACAAATAATGTTGGTTAATAGCATGTCATGTTCAAAATCAGGGAACGTATGGTCACATACTTTAAAGCCAAGCATGCTGTTGTCTGTTCAGGAAAATATATGATTCCATTCCACAGATGGAAATCAGGCTCCTGTCACAAAGCTAAAGCCAAGCGAATGGTTTACATATTAGCAGAGATCCTGACAGGTGCCATATTTATTCCACTGTAGAAAAGGCTTTTCAGTTGCTCTATTTGATTGGTGAACATTATATATCCTTCTACTTTCATGAAACAGACGTATTTATTATTTGTATTTTACCTAAATGTCAGCTGTTCTGATCTCAATGTGAAGCTGTGCAATTTGGCAAGGTCAGTACATATGTACTGAAATGCTAAAAATGTCCTTTTCTGTCTGCATGCTGATAGCTTTAATATTGCAGGGGTATATTGCTAATGTTTATGTAGAAGACTAACTCAATAAATTTTATTTTTCAAAACAAGTTTTAGTATTGTTATTTTTTCTCTCTGCATGTTTGTTACTAAAAGCCATTGAGGATATTGTTTGTGATAAATCTTTTTTCTACTAGTAACAGCTTTCTATCCAAAACATATTTCTGCTTTATTGCTTATCTCTTCAGTCAGCAGACATTTTCTACTGCTGAGATGCATAAAACAGACAGCTTACAGCCATTATAGAAGAGCTCTGCTAAGGCTGCCAGCATAAGCCTGTATTCTACCCAGGACCATAAGGAAGTCTTATTCAGCTTTAAACAAGTTGGCAAGCCATCAACACTGGCCTTTTCTTTTATTGCTCATTAGAAGTTATCTGATGTCTCAGAATAACCATCAAGTTCACTCCATTATTCAGCCTTTATTTTCAGGAGAAAAAATCTGAAATATGAAAGACAAGGCAAATAGCTTTTAAACAGGTCAAAAATGACTTGAGGAACATGTAGTCTTTCTTAAAAACAACCTATCATGGAATATATTTTGCAAAACTCGCTTAGAATAAAGTCAACTAAAAGCTGATTAAAGGGCCTCAGCCAAAATAGGAAGTTCTTGTGGTGAGACGGCTGATATAGCTAGGCTGGAAAACCTCTCAACAGCTTCCTGTGGGCACCTAAATTCCGCTGGCCTGCAGAAGTGGAGGAACTGTTGAATAAAAGATTTCTTAGAATTTGTTCAGTATTAGCTGGAGGGGCTCTGCAAACAGCATGTGACTTGCAGCTCAATGACTTCAGTTTCTTGAGCAAACTAAGATAAAGTTGTTGAACTTCAGTATGTTTCCCTGATTATACTGGATGAGAGCCTAATGGTATGAAGGGCTTCAGTCAAATAAAGTTTCCTAAATGTGGTCTATAAACTTAAATTTCTAACGTTATGCTTCTATACGTCAGTTTCTGTCAGCTTTAGATTAGAATGCTGCTATAAATGAAATGTGTTAAACACTGCAGCCTCCAGTTCAAATGTCAGCAGTGTTTCTCTGCAAAACCTTTTTCCAGTAATGACATCCGAATCCGAGAACAGTATAAACAGGTACTACTTTTCCAATTCAGCATGTCCTTACAAGTCTCTGATTGCACATCTAGAGTTTATTTTGTTTACCCTCTTGACTTATATATAAGCTATGTTCTAACCATTATGAGTCATAACTCCACATTGACATATTTTTTAAAATAACCTGTTGCAATCTGATGTTTGGTTTATCCTTCACAAATTAATCAAACTGATATCATTTGATTTGTACTTTGTTTTTAATTGATCAGTAGCCCTATTATTTGAAAGTCATTTTTTTCCTTTAGAACAGTGCTTAATTTGCCTCAATTATTTATTTATTTTTTGTCTGGGACCATGAATAAATGGTCAGATCTCGTCAGTACCTTGTTGATTTCTGTGCTAACTTGGGGGGAGGCAGCTATCAGTGCATACAAGTGCTTTAGTTGCAGTAGGTTTGGTAAAAGTGGGTGTCAGCCTTACAGGTAAATTAAGATCAGCAGCAGCAGCCCCTTTTCCCCCATTTTCTACATTAGGTCGGGGTATCGTGTTAACAGTGACCATCACTCTCAATTCAATGCCACATTCCTGCCTTTTTCGACACTCATGCCTGACTGTCACAGATCTTTTTCACACAATCCAGCCACCTCTTTGCTAGATGTCCTTGTTTCCTCTTGCTTTCTTCCTGTCTGTTCCAAATCTTCTTCACCAGATTGTCTTCTGCTTTTCTGCGCATGTCTGAACCACCATAATCTGTTCTCTTTGATCTTTTCTGCAACTGGAGTTACTTTGGCTTCTGCTCTTATGTCATCATTTCTTCATCTGTGTGACAGTGTGCATCCTACCATCCTTCTCAAGCACTTCACTTCCATAATCTCTAGCTTCCTCATCAGGTCCGCCTTTACTGCCCAGGTTTCTGTACCATATGTCAGTACTGGCTGCACCACTGTCGTACACCTTACTGTTTATCTTCTTTGGCATTTTCTGTCATAGACTACACCTGAGACTCCTATGCCAGTTGGCTCAGCCCCTCTGATTCTAGCTTTGACCTCTTCATTCAGACTTCCCTTCTCCTCAACCACCTTCCCAGATACTTGAAGCCATTTACCTGTTCTCCTATATTCCCTTCTATCTCAGTCCTCAGTTTCTTCTGATTTCTCCAGTTTGCTGCTTTTAACACTGTCTTATCTGCTCTTAGTTTCATCCCATGTGCCTTCAGTTTTGCATTCCATTCCCCTATCCTTTGCTGAAGTTCTTGCTCAGAGTCTGCCTGCAATGCCACATCATCTGCATACAGCAACTTTGTTGATCTGTCCTCTACAACCTGTCTGCTAATGTAGTCCATCACCAGTAGGAACAGCAGTGGACTCAGAGCCGAAACCTGGTGCACACCCACTCACACTGGGAACCCCTCTGTGAGACCAAATACTGTTCATACTTGAGTCATTGGGTCCTTGTACATAGTCATTGGGTACTTGTACATAGCCTGCACTAATTCTACCAATGTATATCGGACTTCGAACCACCACAGTACTGCCCAAATCAGCTTTCTTGGGACTTGATATATGCGTTCTCCAATTCTAGGAATTCCCAGTTGGACTCTTTCCTCATCTCTAGCTTCTTCTCAACTCTCTGTCTCACTACAAACATTGGGTCAGTTATGTTGCATCCTGATCTGAATCTGAACTGTTCATTTCCCATCTTACTTTCGACTACTCTGTATATCCATTTATCAATCACCCTCTCCAGAACTTTCATGCAATGTGATAGGAGTTTGATGCCTCTGTACTGCCCACAGTTGTGGCTGTTCCTTTTGTTCTTGTATACTTGCATGAGTATGCTTATTCTCCAGTTATCTAGGCTAGGCCTTTCTCTCCACATTGCTATGAGTATCCTCAGGAGCCATTTCCCCCCTAGCTCAGCCAGCATCTTTTTCATATCTGCTGTGACCTCATCTAAGCCTGCTGCTTTCCCTGACTTCATTTTCCTTAGTGCTTATCCTTACTTGTTCTAGGGTGAGCGCCTCTTCTTTTCTCATCATAGGCTGTTTCTGGGGAGTACAGCTTCTCTGGGGTTTTTTTTCATTCAGAAGCTGCTGGAAAGACTCCTTCCATCTGCCGCTGATGTCCTGTGGATTGGTGAGCAGGTTGTTGCTGGCATCCCTTATACCAGGTGCCTGGCTATCTTCTTTATCCTTGCAACCTGATATAGTTTCTTTGTGCCACCTACTTGAGCCACTTTCCAAAAGTTGGTGGAGTGCCTCTGATGCCCTATTGCAATTCCTTTCTTAGCTTCTTTGTTAGCCAACCAGTATTCCTTCCTATCCTGGTTGGTCTTTTTTATCTTCCACTTTTTCCTGCACTCCTTCTTTCTTTTAATGACTTCTTGGACTTCTACATTCTACCACCAGCTTTCCTTATGCACTTTATTTCCATACCTGGCTCAGCCACATATCTGTTTTGTACTCCTCATACATGCTGTTTTAAGGTGCTGCCATTCTTCTTCAACTCCACTATTTCCTTCTTTTCTTGGTGTGCTACAGTCCTGAGTAATTTCCTTGAACTGTTGTGCTTTATCTCCTGTCAACTTCCAGGCATTCAGCATGGCCTCTGTTGACCTTAGAGCCTTCTCTGACCACTGCTTTCAGCTGATTGTGGCAACCAGTGGTTTATGTTGTGGGATGACTGTTTCGCTGGGGATAATGTTGCAATTCACTGATTCTACCCCAGTGCCCTTTTCTTAGTAGGAGGAAGTATACCTGAGAGTTGCATGTTAGTCATTCTTGTATGTGATCTTGCATCTGTCTCTCTTGTGTTAGCTACTATCAAGTCATTTGCCAGACAGAAGTCTAGAATGGCTTCTCCTTTTTGTTCCTGTTGCCCCATCCATGTGGACCCAGACAGTCCTCATATCCTGTTCTATCTGTCCCGATATGTGCATTCAACTCATCCATTATCAACACCAATTCCTGTTGTCCTGCTTTACCTAGCAGGTCATGCACTATTACAGCCCTGCAGCATAGGCTGAGATAAGGAATACTGCTGTATCATTACACAAGAGTCTGGTTGCCATGAGTCTGTCACTAATTCTGATGATATACCTCACTGCCTTCTGAAACCTCACTCTCACAACGGTTCCCACACCATTTCTAGCTGTCCTCTCCTGATTAGTAGGCTTTGCTGCACTCCCCTCCTGTTTAATAGACTCTGGATCATAAGCAAAGCTAAGCTGGACTGCCCTGCCATCTTGTCTCAGGCCAGTAGCTGTTTGTCTGGCCAGTACTGCTCCAGACTGCTGGGCTTTAGGCCAGGCACACCCTGGCCAATACAGACACATACACCCCTCCCACCATTAGCATGGATCCCTGGCATAGGTCAGAGTAGGCCAGGTCCACAACCCACTTATCACCGGTAACTACCCATGCCCATTTTGGCAACATTAGTCAACATTACTGACATCAGTCAACATGACCAAATCACCTAGAACCATATTTTACACCATCAAGTGGCTAGCCCTACCACAGCATGCAGTCTGTGATCCATGTTCTCCTATCTTGAGGATACTGCACACCACAGTAAATGCCCAAAGCAGTGGGTCAGGGTAACTCTTCCCCCTATAGGGCACCATGTAAAGTTTGTGCTGCTGCCCACAGCTCCATTCATTAGTGATTCTGAGATGGAAACACTCAACATGCTTTTTGGAGGTGGGAGGAAGCAGACAGAGACACATGGAGAACATGCAAACTCCAAACAGGCATTGATCTGAGGTCAGGATCGAACCTTGTACCTTGTGCATGGGAGGCAAAGACCTTAACCATTATGCCAACTGGTCTACTTTTATGGGTAAATTGAGATGGCTTTTTCAAGTATATGGATATTAAAACCTTTCCTAATCAAATTTGTTTGGCATGTTTTCTGATAGGTGTGTTATCAGCTGCATGGAGGACTATGCTTTTTTCAGTGTTATATGGCACAGAGGAGAAGGCACCAGACAAAGAAAGCAGTCATGTGCAGTACTCAGAACATTTTAGACATCCAGCATTACTGCTTATTACATCTGTTTTAGCAGAGTCAAGATACACTTTTCATCTTTGTGGTCAGGGTACAAATCAACAAAATGTCCTCACCTGTTTAGTAATTGTCCTGTTATAAAGAAAGCTTTAGCTCTATTGTATGCATTTCTCTGTTACAACTTTCCACTTAGTTTTACTTCTATATCTTTGTTTCTTTAGTATGGGAGTTTGTACTTAGATATACATGTGTGTTTTTTTACTGTTGATGTCTTTAGTTGTTCTGTTTGGTCTACTGCCTTAGGGAGCAATACAAGTGATTGAATTACAAATGCTCTAAGACTACTATCTTGAAACTAGAAACTAGAGTGTCTTGTACCTCAGGTAGTCTGGAACTCATTCTCAAACTTAAATATGAGTTTAGACAAGCAGCTGCCACAGATTACCTGAACACATTATTTGAGTTCAAGTAAAGTAAGTGCAGCAGTCATTGTGAGGTAGGGGCTGAGATTGTGGATTATAACAGTGGATGGGAAGGGAGTTTTAGGTTTAAGGAGCAAGGGGGATTTTAGGTTTAGGAAGCAGAAAGGGGGGTTTAGGGCTACTGAGCAAGAAGAGAACATTAAGGTTAGGGAGCAAGAAGGGAGTCTTAGGAATTGGATGGGGATTTTATGTTTGAGGGGTTAGAAGGGATTTTTACAGTTATATCTAGTGTTCTGGTAGGCCTATACACTGTTATAGGATAGGGGGTTAGCAAGAATAAGTAGTTACAGGAGATTGGGTTAGTAGGAGCACAATCACTTGCCTTTTCAAGCAAGTGGTAACTCGTGTGTCATGAGCTACTGGCACGTAAACACCTGTAATAGGCCCACTGCCTGATCCTTTCAAAATGTGAAATTCTAGTAGATCCGTATCACTACTTGTCAATTTAAAGCTTTAACAATGCCTTATTGTCCTATTGTTGCAGAATATTCTGCTTCATACTACATTTAACTCCAGTTGTGTGCTGGTTGTTTCAACCCCTGTGTCTCCCTGTGAAAAGGCATTTTGTTCAGTGAGAACAATGAACTAACAAATACAGAGAATAAACAGCTGTATTCTAACAAACCTAGCTTAAACTCTTTTTTGATTAAATAGGTACATAGAATTATAATTGAAATTAATGTGTACCCTTTACTTGCTTGTTAAACGTTACACAAAAGCATCCACACGGGTGCACAAACACTATTATACTTCCTCATATTTTATATCTATTGCTAGAAAGCAAATTATTTATTTATTTTTATTTATTTTATTTTATTTTATTTTACATTTGTTGACCGGGATAGTCCGACTGGATATATTTCCATTTTCAGCGGAAGCCCGGGTAGAAAAGCTCCACATACCAAAAGAGAGACAGTACATACATCACTGAGTGATAAACTCAGGCAGACATGTTTAGAAAAATATAGACAAAGAATACAGGCAGATATCAATATACACAATGTGCAGACTTACATATGACTGGCAGAGACGTATCAGAAAATGTGAGCATAGAATACAATCAGATAATTCACAATGCTTAAACATTCAAATGCTATGAGGCATACATACTTGGCTAAACAGCAAGTTGAGTAGCAAGACATGATTAGTGAAGTTGTTAGTCAGGTTTAGATATGCATAAATGAAACAGGACTTTGATTAAGATATAGGTATGTTTTAATACAACATTTTTTAAAATTTAGATGGTAATTTTCTCTAATCTTTATATATTTATCTATCATTCCATTTTCTTTTACAGCTTCTCCTCTCACTGATTAAGCCTCAGAGAGGCATTGTTTGGCACTCTGGGAATTTTTCCTCTAGACTGAGTAGAGAAGTCTCCCTATTCCCATCAATCTAAAAAAGGTTACCTCATAGATTACACATACAAAGTATACGGTCCCTTCCAAAAATGTCATTGACCAAAATCAAACCATAGAAATGAAATTCATTGTGTTTAAAATTAGCATTCATAAAATAAGAAAGATGAATATAAAATAGTAAACTAAAAATACTCCCTACTAAAATCAGTCACAAGATATAAAATCTTAAAATACCAACAAACCATATGTAGCAAAATTTATGAGGGAATTACTCATCCTTTGTTCATCTCCTTCACTGTCTTCAAGAAATTATACAGAGCAACAACCATAAGTAGGGCTCTTATTTAAATATCATGCTGAAATATCTGTGTAAAATGGCATTAACATTACTGTGCCTTTTGTTACAAAAACCTTTCAATCATGACTGAAGAATTACTGTCTACCAAATTCGGGTTGCAAAGTACAAAATAAATGTTACTAAATTTCTAGCCTTAGGTGTAATCAAGTCTCCTTACTTTCTTATTAAGTATCACTATCTTGTACAGCAAAGAATCAGAGTATTTTAACAACAAGTGCACAACTTTGTCCTTTTCTGTACCTCATTCTGCATAGATAAGGCAGACACTACAATCATGCGTGCCATCTCAAAAACAAATGCTAACAACTTTACCTTAGTGGCTTAAACAGTAGATCACATGTTGCTTTATGCCTGTGCAATATAAACATCCTTTGGGTAAGATATTAAATTGATATACCATCTGCCTAAGGTGGATGAAGAACATCCAATAACACTCACTTTTAAATCTATCCTAATCGGCTGTCAACCTGGAAGTCCTCAGTCCCTGCCCCCTCATAATGTTCTTAACAATGTGTTGGGGATGCATGCTCTTTCTGTGTAAATAACTATATCTATAGCAATCCTTTCTGTGTATTTCTGAGGACTTCTAGGTTGACGGCCGATCAGGATAGGTTTGAAAGTGAGTTGGGTGATCTGGGAATGAGGTTCTCACAGAGGGGTTATGCCCCCACTTAATTTCATGACACCCTGAGGGGTGTAATGGAATGTAGGAGCACAGAGGGTAGACCATACTTCTCTGATGGTGAACGGCCAGTGCGGAGGGCAGGGACTTTGGATGGACAAATGAGAATGTCAGTGACTTACTCCAGTAATATCAAGCTTCTACAAAACATTTTTCACAAAAATTGGAACATCCTGTGTGCTGATAATACCATTAAAGATTTAGTAGGTGATACCCCAAAGTTTGTATATAAAAATAAAAAGAACTTGAAAAGGATCCTGTGTGGACCTGGATCACAACATGGCCTGGAAAAGGATCCTGTCAGTGGGGGTAAAGGTGGTACCGTTCCCTGTAAAGCCTGCAATTTCTGTATGTACATAGATTATAGTGGAGAATTCAAGCATCCTGATATGGATAGAGTGTTTAAGTTTAAACTCTCTGCAAACTGTGATAGTACAAACATTGTGTACTTGGCCCATTGTGTGGCCTGTGCGTCATTCTATGTAGGGATGACGACCAGGAGGTTGGGAGATTGCATGCGAGAGCACTCCTATGATATAGGGAGGAAGGCAGGGACGAATGCCTTAGCTAGACATGTAGGAACCTTTGGTGATACACATAGGTTCACCTTCATGGCCATTAACAGAGTTGTGGACAACCTCGGGGGGGGGGGGGGGTGATGTGAAATTGAAAGTTGGATTGTGAGACTCAGGGCTAGTATGGACAGGGGGCTCAATGACAAAATGAACATCAAGCCCATTCTCCTAGGAAGAGACTTGTTAAAGTGAAATATTAATATACTTTTGGTGTGTTTTAGCTTTTAAAAATGTTGGTTCTTGTTTTTAAATGTGTTGTTTCCTATATGCTGTTTTTAAACTGTTTTTATATGCTGTTTTATATGCTGTTTTTCATTTGCACATGGAATGACCTGTGACTTTAAATCAAGGCGGGGTCCCAATTAGTGAGTGTAGGATGATATATAAAGGAATTTTATACTTTGTTTCAATGTCTGATGAAGTGGCTTGGTCCACGAAAGCGCTCACCATTCTATGTTCATTGTGGATTAAACTATTTTGCATTCTCTACAGCCGTGGTTTGTTGCTTCCTTTACTTTTTATGCATTTGGATTATTTTTTGGAAGTACAGTTTACTAGCATCACTTGTTTTGTACTTTTCACTGTTAATATTTAATTGATACCTTTCTAACATTACTCCCTTCCTCTTTTTTTTTAACTTTTGGAGGAATAGTTCTAAACTTTCATTTCCTTACCCTTAGCATTCTGCTATAGAATGTTTCCATCCCTTACCTTTCTGCTATAGAATGTTTCTACTCTGATAAAACCAGTTCATTAGCTGCCCTTTCTTCCCAATCTGCTTGTTCATTTAACAGTTACTGAAATATGTTTCATATCTTAATTTCAACTTCCTGCAAGACAACATGTATATCACCATCTGCAACAAAATTAACCTCACCTTCTTCATTTGCATTCTCCCTTTTCAACCATGCTTGATTGTTCTATAATTATGTCATTCTCTTTTTGATAACATCTACATCTTCCTTTTATACTGTTACACTTTCTTTTTGTACACAGTCAAACCAAAAATGACCTTCTTCCCCATAAACCTTGCATTCGTTTTTACACTTATTCATTGTATAACCCATCTCTCCACAGTGGTTGCACTTAAACTTTTTACAATCTTGAATTAAATGTTGAATTCTCCCACAAAAATAATCTGTTTTTGGTTAGCCTTCATATTGCAAAGTATCCCTAAAATCTTCCCCAAATATCATACTAGTTAAATGTTGCAAAATATCCTGCTTCACAATTAACATACCATCCATTTCCCAGACATCATTCAGTGCATACTGCTCAGCTTTTGTTTACTTAATATTTTCAGTTTTATCACAATATTTAGGTAAATATTCCTTTAATTCTTCCTGTTCTGTAACAATAATTCTGAATTACAGAAACTCATGTTTTTTAAATCCAGTCCTTGACGAATAAAACATATTTCTTCTATGGATAAATGTGTTTTTTTTTCTTTTCATATTAATTTAATAATTTATACGACAAAGATTCAGTTTCAATTGTAATGTCACAGAAGGATTCTTTACCTAAAGTAAATGTATCTGGTAGAGAGAATCCTAATGGCATGACTGAATTGTCCCAAACAAAATAACTCTCTACAGCAGTATTCTTTCTAGTTCTTAGCTTACAGTGTTTCTAGTTCTTACATTACAGTGTTCGTTTTTATAATGAAAATCATTCACAGAACCTTTTCTTGCCTCCTATTACTACTGACCACTTCTTTAAAAGGTTTACTTATACTATAAAATTATTCTTTTTTTGTTGGTAACTTTATCAAAAACGTGATATTCTGCTCTCTCCTTTCTATTGTGTCTGTAGCCATTAAATTTGTGTATTTATTTATTGTTTCATGCACCCCAACCAAAGATTTGGTTTTAATGGCAGAGTTTCCTATTAGATTTTGTCCATTTTATACCTGGGCAATCTGATCCTCAATGATAAGTTGTTGTTTTACTTGTCTGGGTAGCCAGATCACAGATTGGGTGGTAAGGGACTTCAAAGTGTTGAAGATATGCTTCACCATCAGACTCTGAAAATCTTCACTATGATGACCAGATATTGTCCTTGAGTAAAACTAATAGAGAACCTGCTTGTCTGAGAATGCTGTTCGGGGAATCTGTTTTACATCATTGGGCATTAGGTAGGAGATGCAAATTACATCTTCAAGGATGCTGCTAATAAATGTCAGACCATTTTCTAACAAGTCGAGCACTGATTTTTTTTCTTATTGTGACATTCTAACCTGGTATTTTAATATCCTAGGACCAATGGACAGGAGTAGTGGTCAGATTAAAGCTCCAAGGATGTTACTAATAAATACCATGTCCATTTTAAAGAAGTTAAGCTCTGTTTTTTATTTACTGTGATATACTGACCTGGTATCCATGACAAAATATTTCCTGGGTCCCATTCGGCTGTTAATATAGCCACTGATCATGGCTATCCCTACCTGCCTTTGTTATAGATTGTCTTATGTTTGGCACTAATGATGATGAGTTGGCATCTTGGTTAGACGTACTTGTCACATGACTGAAGTACAGGACAGGTTGCTTGGGACATCTAAGCACAATCTGCACAAGGAATTGGTTACTGCCTGGCAAGAATTTTTGTCAGCAGCTCAGAGCTATATCACCTGAGATAATTAGTTTTGGATGATTTCAGTTTTGGGCTCAGTAATGAGTATATTGCATTTGTCAGGAGTTTTGACAAAGTAACAAATTATGGTAGAACTCTGCTTTTTTTCAGGTTATTTCCTCCGCAACTCATCTTTTAGGAAATTCATTGCACCTGGTCTTCCAGCTGTGTGTAGCCACCTTGATCTAGGAGATAGACATGATTTCCTTGTCTGAAAATATGTCCCTATTTCAAGCACCAGCACAGCACTCAGACTGCAGTTATTACAACACTAAATGCACTCCTCCTGATGAGTGATATATCAAATTCATCCTTGATTCTTATTTGGCATTTGAGCCTGATCATGAAATCATGTGGGGTCACCTATGAATCTATTGTGGCTTTTCAGGAAAGTTCTTAGTTGTTTTACCTCTTGTCATGCAGGAAGCACATGAACAGGTGCTTTGAGAATTCATTTTTGACATATAACATTTTCAGGACTGTAGTATTTCTCAGAGCATTGCAATGGCATTGCCTAACTTTACACTGGAAGATGTCATTAGTAACAGCGGTCTAAGATATCATTGTTAAGTGGATAATTTGCAGGTGTTTCCCGCATGCCCTTACTGACATATATCTATCCATGATTTCCTAGAGAAATGCTTAGAGCAGGGATGGCAAACCTTCTGTGCTCGGTGTGTCAAAAATTCAGAAAATGCCAATCTTAACTCTGCTGGTAATATGAAACATATTGCATTTGATTTAACATCAATTTAATGACTTTTTTGTTGCTGAGTTTTAATAAATAACTGCAGGGTTGCATATGTCTTGTATTTTTATTTATTCAGTTTCTTTAGTAACTTAGGTGTTCATGAATGTTGGTTTGTCACCCAAAACGTCGTAGTGTGTCACCTTTGACATGCATGTCATAGGTTCACCATCACTGGCTTAAAGAATATTTTTGGATGAATGCCAAAAAGCGAAGTCTCAAACTGACAAGGAAGGCAGCTATGCTTATGCTCTGACTGCTTCCAACAACTCCTCATCTTTCTCCAGTGTCATATATTAAGGGAATTAACTGGAACTTGTTTCAAATGAGTACAATCTTGGAGCGACACTTGAAATACTGTCTCATAATGACCAGGTGACAGTTCCAGTAAAATGTGTACATCTTTATCTTAGGAATAATGCCTGGATTAAGGATCTCAGCCCATCTGTGGACCCTTCAGTGACTGTGCATTACATTATCTCTTACTGCCATTGCCTATACTTCTGGCAACCAAACAGTGGCCCTGATTGGCTTCAAAGAATACAAAAGTTCACATCTACACTCTGATGAGTTGTCTCCATTAAGCACATATTATTCCTGTGCTTTTGAGGCATCACTATTGCTTGTGACCACCACTACACTATCATTTTTGGGTGTGTTCCACATTTGCCAGTTTTATTAGGTCCCTGAAAACTTTTAGGTTCATAGGTTCATAGGTTCATACTAGGCTATCTGCCCGAGGGCATTTACAAGCCTAGCCCATCGTTTTGTGGCTTACGCCACCCCTTTAGTATGGGGAACTATACCCATTATTTTGCTGTGCCTCTGTCGAGCAGTGACACTGAGGTAATCCCTGGGGTATATCTGCGATCTCCCATCCATTGGTCAAGATTTCTCTTGAACAAGGCCAGCGAGGTGCTCTGCCTCACATGTACCGGGATTTTGTTCCACAGCATAGGGAGTCTTTGGGTGATGAATCTATCCCTCCAGCACGTCCTATTAATAGCCGTGTCGAGGTTTAAGTCTCCCGCCTTGTGGCTCTGATGGATCTAGATTTTTGAGGTGAAGCATATTCATCAAATCTGGGTTTGACATGGCCTTGTATGTTAGGCAAAGGTCACCTCTGAGCAAGCGGTGGCGACTGAATAGAGCTGGAGTTCTTTCAGTCGGGCAGCATAGGACAGATTTTTGAGACCCTTTATCCTTTTGGTGAGGAACTTTGTGGCCTCTCCAGCTGCTGCAAGTGTCGGGTCAGATACATTCCGAATGGGGCATTGTACTCAATCATTGGTCTGATGAGTGATGAGTAAAGGGAGACTATGACCTCCCTTGATCTAGATGAGAATCCCTTCATGATAAGGTGGGCAATGTAGAAGGTCTTCCTGACTACTTTAGCTACATGGGTGTCGAACGACAGACTACTATCAACCTGGGTCCCCAGGTCCCTGATAACTTCTTCTGTGCTCAGTGGATTGCCACCTATTTGGTAGCTAGGGGTAACCTTGTTTTTCCCGAAGGGTATGACTACGCATTTTTTGGCATTTAACTTTAGGCCGTGGCTCTGGCACCAGTTATCCGTTTCTGTGAGACCCTTCTGAAGGATATCTGTGTCAGATGTGTTTTCTACTATGGCGCCAGTTTGCAGTCATCTGCAAACTTTGTCAGCCATAACCCTCCTGTGTTTGCTTGTACTGAAAAGTAGATGCCAAACAAGAGTGGGCCCAGGACTGAGCCCTGTGGGACACCACTTGTGACAGGCTTTGAGTTTGACATGGCGCCAGCAACTCTGACCCTGTGGGTTCTGTCACTCAGCCAGTTTGCAACCCATCTTGTGATGTATGGGTTAACATTTAAGCTGATGAGTTTTTCAATGATACCCGAGTGGGGTATTGTATCAAAGGCCTTAGCCAGATCGAGGTAGGCTGTATGGACTGCCTTTCCCTCATCAATGGCTTTGGTGACTGTTTCGAAAAAGTCAACCAAGTTTAAAAGGCATGATCTGCCTTTGACAAAGCCAAACTGGGTTGGATCCAAAGTCTGCAAATTCCTATGTCTTTATTTATGAGGTCCATTATGATCCTCTCCATGGCTTTGCAGATAAGGCTTGTCAAGCTAATGGGCCGGTAATTTCCAGGGTCGGTGGAGGCACCGCCTTTGTGAAGTGGGACCACAGTTGCAGTGCGCCACTCCTGGGTGCGTATCCAGAGGTAAGACTTTGATTAAACAGCTGTCCTAGCTGTGGGTTTAATTCCTCATTGAGTTCGTGGAGCACACAGCCGGGGACACCATCAGGTCCCATGGATGCTGTGTTTTTGCTTTGGAGAGAGCAGTTCTCACTTGGGCGCTGGAGATGTTTGGGGGCTGCAATCGCTTTGGTATAGATATCTCTCCTTTTGGGGAGGGGAGAAGTTTGCACTGAACCTGTCAGCCAGTATGTTGGCAATGTCTGTAGGATCAGTAATCTTCACATCATTTTGAACTAGTTCTGAGCATATCTGGGAGTTTCCTCCTAGGTTTCTAACATAGCTAAAGAAGGCCTTATGATTGTCTTTTGAGTCTTTAGCTATTTTTCTCTCGAAATTTGCTTTGGATGATTTTATGAGAGCTCTTAGTTTTTTACTTATAGTGATCAAGGGTGTCTTACCTTTTAAGGATTTTGCTCTATCTTGTAGTAGCTTCCTCCTTTTGTTGTAGAGTTTGTTTATGGCTGGGGTCCACCAGACTGGACGCTTGCCTTTGGTACAAAGAGTCTTTGTTTTGCTTGGGATTGCCTTATCCATGCAGTCCTGCAGGTGCTGGTAGAAGGCATTTGTAAGTGATTCAGTGGCTTGAGTACTGTTTTCCGCCGGTTCGGGGGCCTTAAAGGAGACCACACTAGTCTTTAAAAGTGTGAAGTCGGCTTTTGAGAAGTTCTTTACTGTGGTCTTTTTTATTTCAGGTGGGGGTGGGATGAGGACCTCCAGTGAGATTAGTTTGTGATCTGATCTCACCAGTGAGGGGTATACTTCCGGTGTTGAACATTGTGCTCCCATGTTCGTGATGATGAGATCAAGTATGTTATCTCCTCTTGTGGGGATGGTGACTAGTTGTTCCATGGCATTTGAGTTTATGAATTCCAGGAACTTTTGGGCTAGGGTGTTTGGGCTTGAGTAGTGTTCCCAGTCTATATTAGGGTAATTGAAGTCACCTAGTATGATGGTGTTTGGTGATACATTTATCCCTCTAGTGTTTTCAGGAAGGCCATGTGAGGTTCCTGAGTTTGTGAGGGTGGCCTGTAACATGCTACAATTTGCAGAGCAGTCTTGCCTATGGTTAATTGCACCTGGATGGTCTCCGATGCATCATGCGTTGCCACCAGTCTTGAGGTGTGGGTGTCCTTGATGAATATGGATACCCCCCTCCTTTCTTGGTATTGTCCGGATTTTGGGGCCGGAACGCATGATATGAGGTAAAACCTGATAGCGCTGGGGTGCTCTCAGGAGCCTTGAACCAGGTTTCTGTCACAGCACAGACATCGATGTTCTCCATACTGAGAAGGGCCTCGAGTGCGTGCATTTTGAGATTTAGACTTCTGGCATTGAGCAGCATTACCCTTAGTTTTTTTCCTTTTTGTGTTCTAGGGTGGTAGGTTTAGAATTTGAGCCTTGCCTAAAAAAGGCACTATGGGGGTGGCAAGAGCCTTTGCCAATATCCGGAATCCCAGGGGTGACAGGTGCAAGCCGTCCCTTGCGAAGCAGCGTGGCTTGTCCAGCATGTCATCCCAGGCAGACAGATACTGGATCCCCTTTGAATGACACCAGTGTTTAAGCCAATTGTTAAAGCTGATCATCTTATCTCTGTATTGTGGCATCATTCTTGGTGAAGGTAGGATACTGCTCAAGGTCAGGGTCATACCTCATGATTCATGAGGGTTTCTCATGGTTTATAAATTGTTGCTCTAATTTCAGTTTATATTTTATGTATTTGCATTTAGACTAGCTTTGAACCAGTTTTATTTTTCTTTCATTTATGGCACAGTCTTTAAACACATAAATGAGGTTTGGTTTGGTTAGTTCAAGCAGTTCATCTCAGTATCCAAGCAGTTCAAGCAGCCAGTGCCCATTGAAAAACATAGTAAATGATATGCATTCAGTCTCACAATGTATATCAATGTGAAATTAATACAATTAAGCACCTGAGATAAGCAAGTCTTGGTAATTATCCATGCATGAATCTATTAAAGGTTCTCTGGTGTCATAGAAACTCTCAGATTGGACATGGTATCATCACATCAAACAAAAGTATGCTTTACATTCACAGCTAACCCAGCCTTATTAGTCAGCTATCTCCAAACACTCTGCTAGTATAAATATACAGAGAATAACTGCTCTGTTATTTACTTGTTTTCAGATATGCAACTTTCTAATGCATTTCTTTCATCAAATTATAAATGTGTATTCATGTTTAAAGTTAAGACTATGCAGTTTTGGCCTCTCCCCCACTAAAAAATCCTAACTTGCATGTCTATGTCGGAAATGCTGTAAAATACATTTCTTGGATGGTGCATTTTTTTATCATAGCTTACAAGCCATAAAAGCAATGAACTGACCACACCAGTATACTAACTATGAGTTCATAAAATAATGCCTTAAAATAACATATGATGTTATCTAATGCATATATGGTTTGGAGAAAGTTCATTTGCTAATTCTTTATTTCCTGCTTTTTATTATGATGAGTCTGTACTGGCTGAAGAAAGCTCCCAGAATGCTTGTATAGAGAAGTATCTGCAGAAAGTACCTCCAGTAAAAATCTAATAAGTTGTCATAAGTGTCTGGAATTGCAGTGTTTTATCTTGCACAATAAAGCTTGCTGCAACTCTGTTAGAGCATACCTTTCCAACAGATTTTCATGCATATATTTTCTTTCTGTAGCAAAATAAGCATTACCATTCTGACAGATCATGATCTCCAGCATTAACAAAGAGGAGAGGAAAGTACCTCGTACAGAATGCTTGGAGATGTTATCATCCAAGTCCCAGTAACAGTCTGAGTACTTGTTTCCAAAGATGCACTTAATGGTACCATATCACCTAGTAGCATTTTAGCTAGAGTACAAAATTAAATTCATTCTGAAATGCTCATCATTTATGTAACAAGATGAAATTGCTGTAACAAATCACTGGTAATGAAGTAACAAGTGCCTCGTTTTTCCTCATCTAATAGTAAGTGTCTCCATGCATGTTTTGCTATCTCTATGCTATCTAGAGGTATATTCTTTGGAAGGTCTTGATCATTTTTGGTACATACAGTGGAAGACAGTATCTTGATACTTATCTTCTGCATGGCAGTCCTCTGATGGAGAGCACATTTACTAATAATAGTAAGGAAGAGTCTAACAACGAGAGTATTTAATAAGGTAAGTTGTTCCAGACTGCATGTGAGTTCTTCATGGCTGCATTCTTGTACTGCTAAAGCCCTTTTGAGGGATTAACAAAAACAAACAATTACAAATGCTACAACAACTGCATTGAAGAGTATTTGAAAGGTGTTTATACCCTACAAGATTACTGATCAGAAAGGCAAAAGGTTTGTGATTAGTGAAGGTTCCCAAAGTATGTCAGACTCCATTTTTGAATTTGTACAGTTATAAAGATGTCTCAGTGAAGAGCTAGTCTAATGCTTTTTGACTACCCCTACATAAATGTTTACACCGGCACTGCATTGTGTATCCCTACATAAATGTTTACACTGTCATTGCACTGTGTATCCCTACATAAATACTTTCACTGGCACTGCATTGTGTATCTCTACATAAACGTTTACACTGACACTGCATTGTGTGTCCCTACATAAATGCTTACACTGACACGGCACTGGGGAGCTTGGTACTGTATTCTATCATGAGTACATCATGGCATGATGCAGTGCCCTAAAATAGGATTTTAATAAATATGACAAATCTATAAATCTATACCATCTACAGCTAAATTAATACTATTCCACACACCCTCAATGGGTAGTTTCTCAACCTAATTTATTTCCTTCTCATCCTTGTCAGTCTTCTAGCTTATACTATCATCCTTTCCTGCAAATTATCATTCAGGAAATCCACTAAGAGCACTAAACATATTTAAATATGTTAACTTTAAACAGCACAGAATATTTGCAGATTACACAATATTTAAGTTTAAAATAACATGAGTTGTTTATTTTCATGAGAGTCTTGACATAACTCAGAAAAACCCATGTGCTGTATACCTGAATATTTTCTTTTCCCTTTTGTTCTTGTAACTTAAGTCAATATTAAACATTTCAGCATAATTTTCCCAAATTATGAGCACATGTCTTTAGTATAATTTACCCTGGAAATAAAAAGCATGCTATGATTTTTCTTAAAACAACTTACAAAGAAATATCTTCCTCTTTCTTATAATTGTTTTCTTAAGTATAGCACACAGTAAAAGAAAATATTGCATGCAAGTTAAAACACATGGTCCTAATCTCCAGTCATTGTTTACATGGTTAATGAAATACTTTGACTTCAAATTTCCATTGCTGGCCTTCTGATACTTTTGAGATGTGACCAATATAGCATAATATTCATACTGCCATGGCTGCTCTAATGAAGCAAGACTTTCTTTCCTGCTCAGAAGACATCGAGCAGATGTATATGCATTCCTCATAGCATGTATTCTTTCTCTTACATTAATCATTGAGAAAACCAAAGGATAATGTGGGTACAGATCATGTGCATACTTCTAAGCAGAACATATTATTCACTGAACTTAAAGCATAAAGAACTGGTATAGGCATTTTTATTATGCTCATTGATCTTTTTTATGCCATGACATGCTTTTCTCCAGATTAACATGCCAGCCTTCTTTGCCTTGTACACAACTTGAAAATTTCAGCTGAAGAAAAACACAAAAATGTATGCTGTGTGTTTCTCATACCCCCTTCTCACACTCTCTGTCTATATAAATCTACATAGATAGATACATAGCTATAGATATGAATATATATATATATATATATATATATATATATATATATATATATATACACACACACACACACGCACGCACACACACACACACACACACACACACACACACACACACACACACACACACATATATATATATATATATATATATATATATATATATATATATATATATATATATATATATATATATCTATGGATCTACTTTAGATTACTAAACGCCCATAAAGCTGAATGTTATTTCGCCAAGACTGAAAATACCAAACCGCATAGTTATTCCCAGGGCAAATAAACACTTGCCCAAAACTACACTAAAACACACTTTACTCTATGAAACCTACCTAAGTGGGGGGCTATGCTGCCCACACTCCCCCACACCCCTAACTATATGTATCAACTATGGGATCACACTACAGTGGGGAAGAGGGCATATTTCCCCACACTGGGCATTTTCAGTCTCATTATTTTCACCTTGGCAAAATAACATTGGGCTTATTTATATATATATATATATATATATATATATATATATATATATATATATATATATATATATATATATATATATATATATATATATATATATATATATATATATATACTGCGGTGGTGGTGCTGCAGTAGCGTTGTTGCCTCACAGTTAGACATTGTATGTTCGATTCTCAGTTAGAGCATCTTCTGTTTGTCGACATGTGTGAATGGGCGTTCCTTTGTTGAAGGTTGTGTGTTAGGCCCGGCAAGCCAGCACGTAAAAATCTACTGCCAATCATTAGCGGACCAGAGTTCCGCTGTGGCGACCCCTAACCGGGAAAAGCCGAAAGACAGTTTTTATATATATATATATATATATATATATATGGGTCTAGGTTACAACGTCGACAGATGAGAAGACCGACAGCGAAATCACCGACGCGAGAAGATCGACGGATGAAAACACCGACGCGGAGAACACCGAGATGGGGAAAGGATGTGTAAGTATGCGGTAGTGAAGGACGTTAGGGTGCGAGTAAGGTAAGTGTGCGATGTTGGTGGTCTGTAGGGGTAGGGGTGGGTTAAGTGAGGTTAGGGTTAGGGCGCGAGTTAGGTAAGGGTGCAGTAGTGAATGTTTTGGGTTAGGGCGCGAGTTAGGTAAGGGTGCAGTAGTGAATGTTTTGGGTTAGGGGCGGGTTAAGTGAGTTATGGTTAGGCGGGTTAGGTAAGGGTGCAGTAGTGAATTTGTTTGGGTTAGGGGCGGGTTAAGTGAGTTAGGGTCAGGGAGTGGGTTAGGTTAGTGTGCGATAGTGACGGACCTTAGGGTTAGGGTTTCGGTTAGGGTAGTGGATAGTTGTGTATGTAAGGTTTAGTGTTTGTTTGTTAGGATTTAGGTGTGCTTGTGTTGTGTGTGTGGTTTTGGTCAGGAATTTGTTTTGTTTATTGGTTGTTGTGATGATGTGTTGAGTGTGTGTGGTGTCGTGTTTGTGAGCTGTCGATGATGTGGTGTCGGTGATGTCGTTGTCGATGTTGTGTGCTGTCGGTGTTATAACCTAGAACCATATATATATATATATATATATATATATATATATATATATATATATATATATATATACGGGTCTACTTTAGATGAATGTGAACGAAATGCCACTTACCC